>NW_015506082.1:129042-142247 GCF_001515645.1 Sinocyclocheilus grahami
GGTCTTGTATGTCTTCCATTTTTTAATAATTGCTCCCACAGTTGATTTCTTCACACTAAGCTGCTTACCTATTGCAGATTCAGTCTTTCCAGCCTGGTGCAGGTCTACAATTTTTTTTTCTGGTGTCCTTTGACAGCTCTTTGGTCTTGGCCATGGTGGAGTTTGGAGTGTGACTGTTTGAGGTTGTGGACAGGTGTCTTTTATACTGATAACGAGTTCAAACAGATGCCATTAATACAGGTAACCAGTGGAGGACAGAGGAGCCTCTTAAAGAAGAAGTTACAGGTCTGTGAGAGCCAGAAATCTTGCTTGTTTGTAGGTGACCAAATACTTATTTTACTAAGGAATTTACCAATTAATTCTTTAAAAATCCTACAATATGATTTTCTGGATTTTTTTTCTCATTTTGTCTCTCATAGTTGAGGTTTACCTATGATGAAAATTACAGGCCTCTCTCATCTTTTTAAGTGGGAGAACTTGCACAATTGGTGGCTGACTAAATACTTTTTTGCCCCACTGTATATATATATAAAATCTTACTTTTTTTAGACAAATTGTAAGTACATTATTTTGAAATCTAAAAAAAAAAGTCATAATTACAGCTGAAATATCTTATAAAGGGGAACTTTGAATATTGTGTTGGACAATGGGGGCCCTCGAGTCAACAATGTAGAGAACCACTGCTGTAGAATGTGTAATGACACATATTTTATTAACCTTTAAAAAAAGACAGAAGACTCTGTCTTTGTTTTAAAATGTACAAGGTACATTCATATGTGCCACACTCTGCTATGGGATCAGTAATGAACCAAAAAAATATGTTTAACTTTTATAGGTGTGTGCACTAATAGAAACATCCATTATTTAATGTATGGTGCTGGCAAAGAGTAAATGTAAAAGTATTAATATTACTTGCACAGTCAGTTAATGTATTGCTTGCATGCACAATCGTGTAATGTATCAGTTAAAGGTACATTGAGACTCCAGAAAAAAACTGAAACATATATATATATATATATCATTGCCCTTCACTGCAGCTTGTATCGACCATTGCCAGATAATAAATAAGTTAGCAAATCCATTTCAGTTTCAAATGTAACTTTAATTGGATGCAAATTTTTAATATTCTACTAAGAATAAGAGCATATATTGATGGTAATTGCTCATCACAATTTATCCATAATCATAAAATGTAACACACTTACATAAACCATTACATGTAGCCTACCTTGGTCTACCAGCACCTTCCACAATGCCAATGTGAAAGTGCAACTACTGTAACACATAAACACAGGTGCTTTCTAAAGTCAAGGGAGTATCTCCGGGCCATAACATCAGTCACTTAAACAAACGCAGAAGGCTGGTTCTTTCTGAAATCCCCATAAAAAAAAAAACCTACACATAAGCATATACACATCAACAAAAGCACAATGTAGAACAGCTTCAGGGAGTGTTTTGCTTTAAGCTGTCTTTCATCACCCCGTCAGTTATAGTATTGCTGAGATTCTTACTCTTTTGAAAAAGATTTAACCTCTATCTCATATTTCTAATGGCTGTTTTAATAATATGACAGTGCAGGCACGGTCAGTCTGGACTTCAGGGCATGGTAGCATGGTTTGTTTTTGGTCCAAAGTGGTTTGCCAGCTCTAACCAGCTTGATCAAGGTCTACCAGGTCAATGTTGGCCACACCAGCTGGTAGTCCATCTGACGCATCATCTAGATCAGTTTAATTCACAATGGAGTCAAAGACAAATTTCAATAAAATATAATCCAATTTCAATTCCATCATGATCAAATTTTTGACTGATGTATTTAGATGGGTCATTTAAAATGTATTACTATTAATTTGCAACATACACTTTTCTTTTAATAATTTTAAATGTAATAATAATAATATGCTTGGGTCCTGATCAAGGGCTTATGAAGTGTAAACTGTACTTGCAATACCTCTGCTTATTGTTATTGCCATTTCAATAATCAATAATACATTTGCTATCGATGTACTCCATCTAGTGGCCATCAGCATTAATGCACACACACATCAATGCATATACTGGAATGAGAGAAGCAAAGATGTCCAGACATTTTGCCAAATCAGCATCTTTATTGTACAAACAAATGCATTGTTTATCTATTGACATTTCTTTGTATCATAAAAAAAGCAATATACAAGCTTTAAGAACGAAAACAAAAAAGCAGCACATAATGATTATGAGTAAAATATATAATTTGAATAAATATAATTTTATATTTCATGCTATAAAATAAAATTCATACATGGCAAGTTAATTGTTACAGCATCGGTGTCAGCTAGCTTCTTGTACTTCATAGTTGTATAAAACAGTAAAGTTCTGTGGTTCACAGTTGGGTTGTGAGGTTCTACATATAGTGGATGACAGAGTGCTACTTATCCCATAAGAGCTAAAGATCTGCTTTCCTCAGTGGTGCATTCGGGAAGAGCAAGAAACGGACACATTCAGGTGCATTTTACTACACCTGTGAGGCAGACTGTTTTGGGAACCAATGTCTGAGGAATTGTTTCCCCTCCTGAAGTAAAAGTGCAATCTTAGTTTTGGACACACAAAGATCATTGCACATCCAAAATGGCATTTTCTGAATACTATTAAACCCTGAGTTCTACTTTTTTTTTTTTTCCCCCTTTTTGCAATGTCCCGAATACATGAGAGAACAAGAGTCGGACAGAGTTTGCGTTAAAAAAAGTCATCCAAAAATGAAAGTTTGATGAAAATGTACTCACCCTCCGGCCATCCAAGATGTAGACGAGTTTGTTTCTACACTAGAAAAAAATGATTCATTGAATTTACTACTTTTTTTAAGGTAAGTGGTTGCAATCAATTTATTTGAGCAAACAAATTTAGCTCAAAGTTAGTCAACTAAATTTGTTTATTTAAATGTAGCTCAAATAAACTGATTGCAACCACTTACCTTAAAAAAATTGAGTATAATTTTTTTTCCAGTGTACATCAGAACAGATTTGGAGAAATGTAGCATTCCATCACTTACTCTCCAATGGATCCTCTGCAGTAAACGGGTGTCGTCAGAATGAGAGTCCAAACAGTTGATAAAAACAACAATCCACAAGTAATCCACACTCCAGTCCATCAATTAATGTCTTCTGAAGAGAAAAGCTGCATGTTTTAGCTGCATAGTATTGCTTTCTTTAGTGAAAAAGTCATCTTGTCTGAATCAGGAGAGAAATATGCACAGATCAAAAACTGTTTACAAGCCAAAACAGTTATAAACAATATGTCAGTGGATTTTAATGTGAGAGGACAACAGAGGATGGGCTTTCTCACTGGATGAAGAGTTATGAATTATGGACTGATTTTGGCCAGACACAACAATTTAAAATGAAAACCGCTTAATGATGGCTTTGTTTCATGCAAACACGCAGCTTTTCACTTCACAAGATGTTAATTGATTTGAGTCAATTAACATTGTGTGAGTTGTGGATTACTTGAGGATTGTTGTTTTTATATACTCTTATTCTGACGGCACCCATTCACTGCAGAGGATCCATTGATGAGCAAGTGATGTAATGCTAAACTTCTTCAAATTTGTTCAGATGAAGAAACAAGCTCATCTACATCTTGTATTGCCTTAGTACATATCTGCAATCTCGATGCATTAAGAAAGAAGATCTTTAGCGTACACCATAGCGGCAGGTTACATCTCTCAAAGATCCCTTTCTTATTTAATACAGATAAAAAAGATGCAACTTTTCACCAGTGACACTGAGGTGGCAGGTAGATGAAGTACAAACCGAATGTGGACTGTGGTAACCACAACAAAAAAACAAAAAAAAGAAGCCGCTCTGTAGAAGCATATTTGTCCAACCTGTCCAAGTTTTCACATAAAAAGTATATCTTAAAAAAAAAAGAGAGAAAAAGCAAAAAAAAAAATCCTCTCCTCGTCATAACCAACCTCAGCTCCCTGACATCCTGAATGCATTCACTTTGAGACACAATCCTCCTGCAATCTGAAAAGCAGACAGACACTGAAGAAAAGAAAACTGCTCTTAAAAAGGTTATTGCTTTTGCATATTACACAGTGGAGACATGTTGGAAGTGGAGAACCAATGGAAGACTTCAAGATTTCCTTTTCTTCAGTGTCTCTAGGTTTAGCTCAGTGTTCATAAACTACCTGAAGTCAACAGTTTTCAACAGTTAAAAACGACGAGCTGCACAATCAAAAAGTAGTCCAACAGCCTTCCCTGTAAACACTTTTTTGATTATTGTGCATGGCACAAACTGAACTGGTTTTATGTGAACAAAGCGAGTGAATATGGACCATGAGTGTCCAGGTCAGTTGGCAGAGTATGACTCTATTAGTACAGTTCATTAAATTATTTACAAGTGTATGTTAACCCCATATCACCGATTTAACATCTTTATGCTTATACATTATAAAAACCAAAAAGAAACCGGACCAGTCGTAAAGCACCATTAAAGGGGAAACACGTCCCAAGCGATAAAATATTTGAGGCCTTATGAGTCCCATATGTTGGGAGCATTACATGGTCAATTAATCCCTTATGGAATACATTTATTAAAAAAAAAAGGTCATTAAGTGCATGCCAGGTGAAATATCACAAAAGAGATATAGCTATAAATGAAAATCACTTTCAAGTTTTAAGACAAAAACTAAAGGTAATCTGTATTACAACGTGGAGGGCACCATGCAATTCTACTTGAACAATAAGTTGGCCGGCATGCATCTCCCCCTCCTCCAGACAAAACAATCTACATAATACAGCGATATGCTAACCTGAAAGCATCATCATTCTGATGAGATTATAGACAAGCAAAAATCAACTGACTCAATTTTTTAAAACTTATTTTTAAGAGGAAGCTTCTGTATTGTGAAAAACTGTTTGATTGTCCCATTTTATTATTTCAGCATATTAATTTTCTGTCGAAACTGCATGATTCTGACATGAAATATCTGTTGCTTCAATGCATATAGATTTCCTAAATAGGATGTTTCCCCACAGAAACAAAAAAAATTATACAGAATAAAACAAATGCAACTATACAGAGAGAACCCTTATTGCATGTCTCGATTATGATTTAACAGGCATATTGCCATTATTTCAATATTTTTTACAAAAGACTAGGCTGATACATTGATAAATAACATACATTTCCATCTTCTTTGAAGGAACCCCTCATCTCATTCCCATAATCTTGCATGGCGACAAAAAACAAACCAAAAAAAAAAACTTGTGGACTAAGTGCTTACATGCACTACACTACTACTCAAAAGTTTGGGGTCAGCAACTTTAATGTTTTTGAGACACTTATGCTCACAAAACACAGCTGTAAAAAACACAGTAAAAAAACGTAATAGTGTGAAACATTAAAATGACTATTTTCTATTTATATTACATTTTAAAATGTAATTTAGTCCTGTGATGACCAATCTGCACAGTACATTTATTACAGTATTTACTCATCTTTGTTAATGTTAGTTAATGAAAATCCAGTCGTTCATTGTTAGTTCATGTTAATTCACAGTGCAATACCTAATGTTAACAAGCACAACTATTGATTTTAATAATGCATTAGTAAATATTGAAATTAATATTAAGTTTAATAAATGCTGTAGAAGTATTGTTCATTCTTAGTTCATGTTAACTAAAGTAGTTAGAAATGTTAACTAATGAACCTTATTGTAAAGTGTTACGGATTCATTTCGATAAATAGAATGCTTAAAAGAACAGCATTTATTTGAAAAAGAAATCTTTTGTAACATTATAAATGTATTTAGCCATCTTTACCAAATAAAAATATAAATTTCTAAAAAAAAAAAAAGTGACTGACCCCAAACGGTAGTGAAGCCTATGTTTCACATCAAGGCACCAGTTCAATCAACTTCCTCAACATAAAAATCTGTTTGTACCATCATTCTTTTAAAGACCACAGAACAACATCCTAAATCTGTTCATCAAATGCTAAAGCTTACAGCTTCATTCATTGTAAAACATTAGCTCAACAGAATCTACCGAACACCAATGTGTGAAATAAATGACAGCCAATGCTATAAAATCCCGACAGGTGTTAGAGCCAGCATGAGGCTGGGAAATGAGACGGAGAAGATCTACTGACTCCTCTAAAACAGATTAATATGTTCCAGGGCTTGGTTTTGGTCTCTCTTTAATCCGCTGTGCAACATACCACACAAACCCCTTACAATTTTTGGCTTGCTCTTTGGTTAGTGGTCAAAGTCACGTTCACATCATCTAAGATGAACAGGAATATCACACTAAAGGAACAGAGCAAATCTTAACATGTTCAGGGAACGAAGCAGGCTTACAATGTTTCAAATGGCATTCATGGCATCTCATGTCACAAAACGACACCAAACATGCTGTCAGTAGTACAAGGTGTTCTGCATTCAGAGTTTTGGCTCTTGTTAACTGTAATAACAGAGTTATCACATTGGCTCATTGTTTAAAACTGCCATGAACTGATTCAAAGCTCAAGAGCCAGTAAAATAAAATTTATCTGCCAGTAATATAAACACATGAACAGATTTTAATGGCACAAATATAGTTCAGCATTCTAAAATGAGCAATTGGAGCTAAATAAAATGGATTTTAAAGAAAGAGAGAAGGGCAAAAGTCCTGAAGTTCAATTTGAAACCTGAAAAAACGGACAGTGATATAAATGGAGGTTTAAAAAAAATGTTATGAGTAAACCACTAAATAAAGTAACAAACAGTACTGTACACAAACTGAAAATGAACACAGGACAGCACCATAATGTAAGTCACTGTGTATTTTAACTTGGCGTACTTTAAGAAACAAGTTTCGTCCGAGGCGTGATACTGGTTTGCGGTTCACAGAATTGAGTTGTCTTGGCTGCTTACACTAACTACCCTTGGCTGATGGTTAAGTTCACTTATAGAGGGTGTGATAAAGTAAATATCTAAATTGTATGTTAGGCAAACTTGAAAGAACTTGAATCTTGTAAAAGTGAGGCATGTTTTTATCTGTCTGAGCATCAAGAACTATAAATCAAATACACAGCAGACAGTCAGGGAGGCAGATGCTCGACTGTAGTGAGTGAGGACTATAAAATATGAGTCGAATGTATTGCTCACAACAAAACACCATTTTACTCGTTTTGCATCGTATGTAGCCACTTATTATTCATTAGACTGAATCATAAGACAGTGTGGTGATAAGAAATAACAAAATGTATCTACACAATTGGCATGCGAGACAAAAAGGAGCCTTATTCAATTCACAGGTTAAAAAGAAAAGACCCCCCCCCCCCCCCCCCCCCCCCAGTTACATAATGAAAATGGATGTGAAGAGATGTTGTGGCGATAATAGGCATCCAGGGCTCGCTCTTCACAATACTAAATGTATAAAAGTGCCCTCAACATTGCTCTATTGTTGTATGAAACCCTACACTACACCTCCAGCATAAACAATAGACCTCCACACTATTTAACATTAACAAGAGCATACCGGCGGTAAGTGAATCTTCTCCAATTATACATTTCTGTATTGAAACACCATACGTTTTGGCTTTCGAGCCAGCTAAACACAAAAAGAGCTGTTTGAAATTTTAACCACTGATTGAGTGTGTACATTAATGATATAAATATTTCACCAAGAAGTTGTTTTTTTCACGTTCTTCCCAAGGCGGTACGGCCCTAAAGCAAATTTTCAACTTGCATGACTCCCGCACCACTTTTAGAAGTGCATCTACAAATATATTAATATAACTTAAACTTTATTTTTAAAGGCACACCCTCTTCATTGTTGTTTGGGAAAACTCAAACAATAAAATAACATTGTTTTTTAATTAAAAGCTAGATTTTGAGAAAAAAGAAATTAAATTAAGACTTGGCAAAAAAAAAAAAAAAAAAAAAACAAAATTTGACTAAACATTCCTTAACTGAATAATATTGTTTACTGTGCTGCTACTCTAGCGCTAATCTGTGATTATACTGTTGATATTATACCTGAAACCAAATGGATAATGTTACAGAAAGAGTGTAGAATGACAAACTGTGATTCTACGAAAAATATGGCAAAAAAAACAAGATCCTGGATCCTGAAAAAACTCCACAGGTACACCTTGTACTAACAATATTCTCATAGACATACACAACATGGCTGCTAAACAACTGAACAAGATTAATCCAGAATTCATACAATCACTAAGGAATATTTCACTGAAGTATCAAGCCTTGGTAGAGTGGAGATGTTTTGTTCAGGGGTTTGACCGCAGCATTCATTCAAACCCTATGAAAGCAAAACAAATGGGACTTTACTGAGAGAAGCTTCTTTTCCTCCGTTCAGGTTCTTTGCTATGAGGTAAAACCTGGCTGGAGTTGACGACAAGCTACAAATACTGTCCATTATGAGTATGTTGAGGTTGTATAATGAGGTATTGAAAGGATGTTTCACAAAGAGCCTTGCACTGGCAGATAAACCATTCCTCTTGAGTGAGTGACCTACTACAGGCCAAATGTGCAAAAACAGGTCAGGTAAAAGCGTGATATGACGAGCATCTCATCTGAGCTTTCACATTATTCATTATTGCAACATGCCTATATTACTCTGTAAATATGTTGAAAAACATGGAAATATATATATATAGATAGATATATAAAAAATGTGATAAAACTCTTAGGAGGCCTTGATTACAGAGACCTCCTCCCCGTTTATTTAATTCACCGATTATAGGACTCCTTCCCTTTGAAAAACTCCTTAAAAACTTTCTCTCGATCTTTGTCCTGTGTAGAACTTCCACAAAAATGGACGAGTAGAAAATGCGCAAGGCAGGTTATTTCTTGTCATTCTTTAAAAACAGCTGGGCTAAATCATGAAAAGAGTAAACCTTTATGCTTCCTTATTAGATAAGACAAACAACCAAATAAATGTCTTTTTTTTTCCCCTCAATATCCCGAAGGGGTTTTGGATGCAGGGGTTTCTTCTGGACTACACTTGCCACTTTCTTCACTGGGGATTTTTGTTGACAAATCATCGGGGTAAGCTGCTTCGCAGGCTGCTTCTCCTTCGAAGGTATCCTCTTGCTCCCCTCTCTGGCCATCTGGTGCCTCTCCCAGCAAGTCAGTGTGGTTGTTAACTTCTGTGCCAGAGGTCATGTGCTTTTTGCGCAAATGCTGGTTGAGTGTGCCTTGGAAGGGAAAGCATTTGCCACAGATCTGGCAGTGGAAGGGTTTGTTGTCCGTGTGGCCGCGGATGTGGTACTCCAGCTGGTCTTTGCGGGTGTACTTCTTGCCGCAGAACTTGCAGACGAAGGGTGTGATGCCCATGTGCAGACGCATGTGACGGTCCAGGCTGCCCTTTTGGTTGAAGGACTTGCTGCAGTAGATGCAGATGAGGCGCTCATTGTAGGGGTACCATTGTCCACGGAAACTACGCTCCCTTATGTCGTTCTCTAAGGTAGCTGTCGTCGCAGGTGAATCTCCTTCGTCAGCACCAGGCTTGAGCGGAGTTAGCAGATCGGCTGGAAGAGGCACAGGACGTTTCGGTCGGGCCCGACCACCCCGGACACTGCTGAGCAAAGAACGAGATGGGCTAGAGGAACTCAGGCTGACAAAACAGGAGGATGGTAATGCAGAGTAAGTGTATCCAGCAGAGGAAAGCACAGGCCCGTATGATCCCACGCTGACAGCCAACACCTGTTCACCATCCACCAGCTCTGTGTGGTAGCCGTCATCTCCTGCCGACGAGCTATCGGAGTAGCTGGGCCGGTCCGTTTTCTCCAGCTTGATATGGACATCAGTCACCTGTCCATCATTGCCGATGAGGTCTACTTGTTCGGACTCAACCTCCATGGACACCTCCTGCTCAGATATGCTGTCACTGCTCCCTCGGTCTGACTGACCCTCCTCCGCCATTCCCTTACCTGAGCTCCGCCCCTCCGCGCAATGATTCTGACGAGAATAGTAGGGTGGCGAAATCTGGGTGGGGTTTACAAAGATTCCTCCATCTTTCACACCATTGCGTCCAGCCCTTGAGGTGGTGCAATCGTTTTCTGGATTGGTCCCACCAGGCACAGGGATGCTGATCTTAGAGTGAATACCTTCAAGGATCTGTGTGCATTTGTCAATCACGGCCTGCATTTGGAGGAAGCTGGCAGCTGTGAGGAAGCTGATGACATCACGTAGGTGCAATGACATGTGACCAGTGTAGCAGAAGGCGAGCAGCTGCTCAAACACCTCAGGGCTCTTGATTACAGAGATGGAGAGGCCACTCATTGTGCCTAGTGATGAATGATCTCGGA
This sequence comes from Sinocyclocheilus grahami, assembly GCF_001515645.1. Lineage (NCBI taxonomy): Eukaryota > Metazoa > Chordata > Actinopteri > Cypriniformes > Cyprinidae > Sinocyclocheilus > Sinocyclocheilus grahami. Next base: position 139,336 of record NW_015506082.1, read on the forward strand.
AGTACGGTGAACTGGCAGCCAAGACGGCCTTGTGGGCTCGGAATGGCTGGCCCTGAATGTGCACAATGATGTCACACAGCTTGCCCTGGAGACGGAGCTCATTGAGCTGGTTCAGGACGATGTTGCTGAACTCAGGTACATCAAACTCTATGAGGCTACCACAGTCCTCCATGACTCACTGACGTCTCTCCTGGTTTGTAGAGAACCTGGAGAGAGGGAAAAAAGCATAAGGAAACACATTTAAAAGTAGATTATATGTAAGCACAGATGGAAATGGACAATTTTTTTCCACATTTTTTGAAATCTACAGAATTCCACAAATTCTACAGTCTCAGAGAGGAAAAATGTTATGCAGTTTTAATCACAATCCAATTATGATATCGTGAGGTGTTGCACTGTGACATATGTATTGCATTGTGTATTGTGTGGGCCAATTATATGAAACTCAAGTAATCAGGGTTTTAATTTCAGCACAGTATAGTACGAATCTATGCTTTAACCCTATTAACAAACAAAAGATGACTTGGTACATTGGCGTCAGCATGCTTACCGTCTAACCACACTTCCCCAATCTTTTTCACATGAGAGTAAACATGCTGCTGACTACATAAGGGATAATGCATGTGCATTTCATGATTTTAATGCACGGAGTGCATTAAAATCTTTTAATATTATCCCGCTTATACCATGGTCATTTTCCAGCAATGATATGTAAAAGCTGTTAATGATGTTTGCAGCGCAATATTTGACCGGAAGGGTTTAAAATGACGGTTACTTTTGTCAGTTACAGCTCGTTAAAGTTAGCATTCTGCCTGCTTCAAATCAGACACAGAGATGAAATAGTGCGGTAAGATGACATTTATTTGAATCAATGAATTATAAGATTTATTTGAAGTAATCTTTCATGCATCTTTCTCCACAAACAATGAAGTTGTGAGTTTACTTACTTCAAAAACAATGATTTTTATAAAAAAAATATTTTATTAATAAAAGTCACAGGGCAGCGATGACAACAGGTTTATTTGCTCCTGAATGTTTCTTTGTGTAAGTAGCATGATCTCCGACCTCTCTCCCTCCCCCTGTGTGTCAATTAAAGCAGGCAATTAAAATAGAACGGTGATTAAACTGACTTGGAACTACTTGTGCATTAAACAGTTTTAATGCATACCTGCCAACCAATCACAATCAAGTATTCAGACCAACCATGGTATAAGCAAATTTAGCATGCACATTATTTTACTCACTGAAGACATTTGTTAACTAGTGAATTATTCTTCGATTCAGTAACATCCATTTTGCATTATTATATGCACTTATTCAAAAGTCTGAGGTTTGAAGATGTTTAATGTTTTTGAAAGAAGTCTCTTATGCTCAAAGGCTTGTGGTTAACATTTATTTGGTTAAAAATGCAGTCAAAACAAGTAATATTTTAAAATATTATTACATTTAAAAAAAAAATGCCACCCATATGTTGCCATGTTCAAGAGAAACAGAAAGAGGGGAGGAATCATAGAAACACTCAAAAGTAAAAGGAACAATTTCAACTAAATTTCTCTTTTATTCACACATATATACATAAAATTAAACAAAAATACAGAAATACACACAAATACTACCATTTACCGGTACTACACTTTACTTGATCAAAAATACAGTAAAAACAGTAATGTTGTGAAATATTATTACAAATGAAAACAATGTTTTCTTTCTTAATATATTTTAAGCTGTGATGGCAAAGCTGAATTTTCAGCCATTACTCTAATCTTCAGTGTCATGTGATGTTTCAGAAATCATTCTAATATACTGATTTAGGGCTCAAGAAAAAATCATATTATTATAAGAAAAATCAAATATAAGTTCAAAAACTGTTGCGGTGCATAATATTTTTCCAGGTTTGTTTGAAAAGTTAAAAAAACATTTACTTGAAATAGAAGTCTATACGAACAACATAAAATGTCTTTAAAGGGGTCCTATTATGCTTTTTCACTTTTTTAATTTTAGTCAGTGTGTAGTGTGCATGTTTGGGCATTAAAAATATCTAGAAAGTTACAAATCTCAAAGTCCACTCCAAAGGGAGATATTTAGTTTTTTAAAAATCCCTTTTCAAGAACTACAGCAAACGGCTCGTTTGGACTACAGCGTTTGGTTTCTGGGCTTTGTGATATCACAAAGCGGCTCATTAGAATTTCATTACAAATAATTCCCGCCTACAGAAATTGGAATGGTTGGGGGGTGGGGAGGGGCGAGGTTGTGGTTAGAATGCTTGGTTGAATGAGCGCATGAGACGAGACGACGAAGAAGAAGTGCTGCTGCAGAGTTAGTGCATCAGAGAAAACCAAGAAGAAGAGCTGCTGTGTTGTAGCCTCAAATTTTTGGCATGTCTAGAACAGCGGTTCTCATTTCCAGTCCTTGTGTACCCCCACTCTGCACATATTGTGTGTTTCTCTTATTGCTTCATACGTTTGTTATATTTGACTGTAAGTGCCCTGCGAAGTGGACATTACCGGATATTCCTCCATGATTCCAGTTTGAAGGGAGCGCATATGTTCCATACAAAGGGCATTTAAGTGTGCGATACGTGAATTGTATTTATTTACAGATGTATATTATGTCCCACTTCACACTTCTCTAGTAAGTTTCGTATGTGTGTGAAAACGCTGCAGGCAGCACAGCACTGCAAATCTGTAAATTAATATTCCGAAGTGAAGTAAACTTCAACGGATTCCCCCTGCTCAGGGAGTAGGGAGCAATGGACACTGTGTAGGGATCATGTCAATCGGAACACAGTTCATGCACGGAGCTCACTTCTAACAAGATGATCTGAATCAGGTGTGTTAACAAAGAGAGACGTGCAAAACATGCAGAGCGGGGGTACGCGAGGACTGGAATTGAGAACCGCTGGTCTAGAACAA
>NW_015506082.1:143059-155395 GCF_001515645.1 Sinocyclocheilus grahami
CCCCCAAAACAAAATCAAGACTTTGTAAAAGAGCATAATAGGACCCCTTTAAGGTCACTTGATCAATTTAATGTATCCTTGAGAAACAAAATATTAATTTCCTAAGAAGAAAACATTTTACAACAGATCAAAACTTTTAAATGGTAGTGTATGGTAGTTTTAAATGGTAGTTTTCCAATATCTCTCCCTCTCGCTATATACATAGAGTGGGTACGGAAAGTATTAAGTACGGAAAGTATTCAGACCCCCTTAAATTTTTCACTCTTTGTTATATTGCAGCCATTTGCTAAAATCATTTAAGTTAATTTTTTTACCTCATTAATGTACACACAGCACCCCATATTGACAGAAAAACACAGAATTGTTGACATTTTTGCAGATTTATTAAAAAAGAAAAACTGAAATATCACATGGTCCTAAGTATTCAGACCCTTTGCTGTGACACTCATATATTTAACTCAGGTCCTGTCCATTTCTTCTGATCATCCTTGAGAGGGTTCTACGCCTGCATTTGAGTCCAGCTGTGTTTGATTATACTGATTGGACTTGATTAGCAAAGCCACACACCTGTCTATATAAGACCTTAAAGCTCACAGTGCATGTCAGAGCAAATGAGAATCATAAGGTCAAAGGAACTGCCTGAAGAGCTCAGAAACAGAATTGTGGCAAGGCACAGATCTGGCCAAGGTTACAAAAAAAAATTCTGCTGCACTTAAGGTTCCCAAGAGCACAGTGGCCTCCATAATCCTTAAATGGAAGACGTGTGGGACGACCAGAACCCTTCCTAGAGCTGGCCGTCCGGCCAAACTGAGCTATCGGGGGAGAAGAGCCTTGGTGAGAGAGGTAAAGAAGAACCCAAAGATCACTGTGGCTGAGCGCCAGAGATGCAGGCGGGAGATGGGAGAAAGTTGTAGAAAGTCAACCATCACTGCAGCCCTCCACCAGTCGGGGCTTTATGGCAGAGTGGCCCGACGGAAGCCTCTCCTCAGTGCAAGACACATGAAAGCCCGCATGGAGGACTCCAAGATGGTGAGAAATAAGATTCTCTGGTCGGATGAGGCCAAGATAGAACTTTTTGGCCTTAATTCTAAGCGGTATGTGTGAAGAAAACCAGGAACTGCTCATCCCCTGTCCAATACAGTCCCAACAGTGAAGCATGGTGGTGGCAGCATCATGCTGTGGGGGTGTTTTTCAGCTGCAGGGACAGGACGACTGGTTGCAATCGAGGGAAAGATGAATGCGGCCAAGCACAGGGATATCCTGGACGAAAACCTTCTCCAGAGTGCTCAGGACCTCAGACTGGGCCGAAGGTTTACCTTCCAACAAGACAATGACCCTAAGCACACAGCTAAAATAACGAAGGAGTGGCTTCACAACAACTCTGTGACTGTTCTTGAATGGCCCAGCCAGAGCCCTGACTTAAACCAAATTGAGCATCTCTGGAGAGACCTAAAAATGGCTGTCCACCAACGTTTACCATCCAACCTGACAGAACTGGAGAGGATCTGCAAGGAAGAATGGCAGAGGATCCCCAAATCCAGGTGTGAAAAACTTGTTGCATCTTTCCCAAAAAGACTCATGACTGTATTAGATCAAAAGGGTGCTTCTACTAAATACTGAGCAAAGGGTCTGAATACTTAAGACCATGGGATATTTCAGTTTTTCTTTTTTAATAAATCTGCAAAAATGTCAACAATGCTGTGTTTTTCTGTCAATATGGGGTGCTGTGTGTACATTAATGAGGAAAAAAAATTAACTTAAATGATTTTAGCAAATGGCTGCAATATAACAAAGAGAATATGACAAAGAGTGAAAAATTTAAGGGGGTCTGAATACTTTCCGTACCCACTGTATATATATATACATACATATATATATATACAGTCCTGCTTGAAAGTTTGTGAACCCTTTAGAATTTTCTATATTTCTGCATAAACATACCCAAAACATAATTAGATTTTCATGCAAATCCTGAAAGTTGACAAAGAGAACCCAATCAAACAAAGGAGACAAAAATATATACTTTGTCATTTATTTATTGAGAAAAATGATCCGGTGTTAAATATTTGCGTGGCAAAAGTATGTGAATCTTTGCTTTCAGTATCTGGTGTGACCCCCTTTTGCAGCAATAACTGCAAGTAACGTTTCTTGTAACTGCTGATCAGTCCTGCACAACGGCTTGTAGGAATTTTAGCCCACTCCTCAGTACAGAACCACTTCAAACTCTGTGACGTTGGTGGGTTTCCTCCTATGAACTAGGTGTGGACGCTATACTGGTATAAAAGTGACTACCAGTATTATGTTGTTCCTTGATATGGATTTTGCTCTACCGTGGATACCGTTATATATTCATGAATTCTAATTTTGCATTTATATAATTTTGTTCAATTTGGTACACTTTGCAAATTTGAACACAAATGACGATAAAGAGTCGAGGCTGAACGTTTTTGTCCTCTGTGTGCAACACCGTACTACACAGGCATTAGTAATCAAACACAGAGAAAGAGCATCGTAACAGACCAAATTAATAGAGCACAAATCGCTTACTCCAGTGGTTCCCAAACTGGGGGGCGCGGCAAGGCTCAGGGATAGTGTAGTCAGCAGATTTTTTTTGCAAAAGAAACCTCTGCAGGTTGATAAAGACTACACTACATAATTTTCCCGCTTATGCAGCCACTTGTCTGATAAGTAAATAATTGAGTGGAAAATATTAATTTTAAATATTTTTAATTACCTCAACATGACTCGCAGTACCCACTTGAGCGCTCCGTTATCAGTTGTAGAAGTTGTGGTTGTATCAATAACAGACCACTAGATGGCGAGACAATCAGAGTTGTATTGCAGGCAGCCATGTAGAAATATACATGAACGATGTATGGTTCTGCTCCAAGCATAAAAGTTACAAGTTTGTGAAAGGACTTCCAGTGCCAGGTAAACGTAAAGCAGATTATGAATATACTTAAGATTCACAAATACCAAAACAGCGTGTCTACCAGACACAAGCAGCGTGATTTGACAAAAGCAAATAGAACCCAGTGATGTTCTCTGCTGACTGTGGATGTGGCGCGACGCGACCTTGAAAATATTTTTCTCTACAAAAGGGGGGGCCCGGCAGAAAAAGTTTGGGAACCTCTGGCCAACTCAAACACACAATATTTAATTTAATTCATACAGGCCTAATTCATGTTGCACATTTGCACTTTTTGAGAAAAACAATTGCACAATAAAAAAAGACTTTTCAGGTCTATGTCCAATCCCTCACTTTTTCTAGTTATATAAGGTTAAAATATTTTGCATTTAATTTTTTTTCTCATATCGCAATATAATATCGATATCGCCTGGACAGTGTAAAATATTGTGATATGAATTTTAGCTCATATCGCCCACCCCTATTATAAACTGCTGCCTTCAGGTACTTCCACAAAATTTCAATTGGATTAAGGTCCAGAATTTGACTCAGTCATTCCAAAACATTAACTTTGTTCTACTTTGGTAGAATGACTTGTGTGCTTGGGGTCGTTTGTCTTGCTGCATGACCCACTTTCTCTTGAGATTCAGGTTTTGGACAGATGTCCTGACATTTTCCTTCAGAATTTGCTGGTATAATTCAGAATTCATTGTTCCATCAATGATGGCAAGCCGTCCTGGACCAGATGCAGCAAAACAGGCCCAAACCATGATACTACCACCACCATGTTTCACAGATGCAGTATGCAGGAATGCAGTGTTTTCTTTCTCCAAACATAACGTTACTCATTTAAACCAAAATATTCTATTTTGGTCTCATCCATCCACAAAACATTTCTCCAGTATTCCTCTGGCCTGTCCACATGATCTTTTACAAACTGCAGATGGGCAGCAATGTTCTTTTTGGAGAGCAGTGGTTTTCTCCTTGCGACTCTGCCATGGAGACCATGGTTGTTCAGTGTTCTCCTGATGATGGGCTCATAAACATTAACATTAGACAATGTGAGAAACGCCTTTATTTGCTTAGAAGGTAGCCTGCAGTCCTTTGAAACCTAGTGGACTTTTACATGTCTTGCTTTTAGAGTGTTCTTTGTTGGTGGACCACTCCTGGGGAGGGTAACAGTGGTTTTGAATTTCCTCCATTTGTACACAATCTGTCTGACTGTGGATTGGTGAAGTCCAAACCCTTTAGAGATGGCTTTGAAACCTTTTCTAGCATGATGAGCAACACCAACTCTTTTTCTGAAGTCCTCAGAGATCTCATTTGTTTGTGCCATGATACACTTCCACAAACATGACCAAATAAAAACATCTCTTAACAGATGGACTCTAATTTCACCTTCAAATTAACAGCTAATCCTAGAGATTCACATACTTTTGCTGCTCACAGACATGTAATATTGAATCATTTTCCTGAATAAATAAATAAATGACAAAGTATATATTTCCATCTCATTTGTTTGACTGGGTTCTCTTTGTCAGAACCAGTAATACAAAAGCAGTAATACTGTGAAATATTTTTACTATTTAAAATAACTGCTTTCTATTTGAATATATTTTAAAATGTTATTGATTCTTGTGATGGCAAAGCTTAATTTTTCAGCATCATTACCCCAGTCTTCAGAGTCACATGATCCTTCAGAAATCATTCTAATATGCTGACATGCTGTTCAATAAACATTTTATTATTATTATCAACATTTAAAACACTTGAGTAAATTTTTTTTCAGGATTCTTTGATGAATAGAAAGATCAGCATTCATCTGAAATAAAACACTTTTGTAACATTATACACTCTACCATTCAAAAGCTTTTTTTTGAGGGGATATCAATTATACATTTTTTAAGTCACTTAAGTCACAATGCAATCGACAAACGTTATGTGGCAGTTACTTTCAAATGCGGATTTGCTCGATTTTGGTCGCGCTACCATAGAAATCAATGTTTATATCTGAATTATAAACTTTCATCCCAGTATTTCTGTGATAATATGAATGACTGTACGACAGAAATAATACTGTGTTGAAAAGACTGTTTGTGAAGCTATTTCTTAACCAAACATGGTAACTGCTCTCCCTGTCAGCGGCAGTGCGAACGCAGATTTGAATGATCCGGTAAGACTTTGTCAAAGGTTTAATAGACACGGGAGAATCGTTGTCATTTAGAAATGAGATCGTGTGGTTGTCCGAATCGAGATCGCGATCTTTTAACGTTTAATCGTGCAGCTCTATCTCTAACATCCACTAGCTCCGTGATGTTGTCATGGAGGAGTGGAAGAGGACTCCAGTGGCAACCTGTGAAGCTCTGGTGAACTCCATGCCCAGGAGGGTTAAGGCAGTGCTTGAAAATAATGGTGGCCACACAAAATATTGACAATTTGGGTATTTTCATTTAGGGGTGTACTCACTTTTGTGGCCAGCGGTTAGACAGCTGTGTGTTGAGTTATTTTGAGGGAACAGCAAATTTAAACTGTTATACAAGCTGTACACTCACTACTTTACATTGTAGCAAAGTGTCATTTCTTCAGTGTTGTCACATGAAAGATATAATAAAATATTTACAAAAATGTGAGGGGTGTACTCACTTCTGTGAGATACTGATATATATATATATACAGTATATATATATTCTGCCTATTTTATAGAGTTAAATTAGCCAAACTTTAGTCTCAAAAACATGTCTTATATAAGAAACACATTCAATCGGGGTCATGTTAGCATGAATCCAGTAGAATTATGCCAGTTAAATGAAGAATTCAGACAGATTTGTCAACTAGTTGTCTGGCAAAGCAACCCACTAGTTGGTTTTGAAAATATGTAGTTTTGCACATCCCCTATAGATTTCAAACTAAATCAAAAAACAAAATTGGTGTAAAAAAAAAAAAGGAAAATTGTGTTAAACGTTTAATTCCTGTTATGTCCTTTATGTTCACATGTACATGCAGAATGAAGTCATGTCAGAAAGGTGTTGCGCCACTGCTATGAGAACCAAGCTGAACTCAAGTTTGACAGGTTGCCAGAGAATGTATTTTCAGTTGATCTGGTGGACCCAAAGGGGTGTCTTGGCAGCACTCCAGCGAGATGCAATCACAGGTTTCGAACTCAGGCTCATGTCTAGAGGAGAGAATTGAGTTGGAATTTAACAGCTCTCGATCATTAAAAACAATAAAATCATGAAACTACTCCCTCATACTATGGGTTGCATAAGTAACAAACCAAGGGGCATATTTATACGGATTGGTGAAAAGATTGTCTATTAAATGTTAGCAATTTCTCAATTAGATAATGCGGCAACGTCAACAGTGATATAAGAGATTTAGCAACAGCATGTCAAAGGCTAATTTTTTGGCATCAACAGAGCTGTTCCAGTTGAAGTGATCGAGTTGCCTTGGTTCACTGCATAACACATCTTCATGTCTAACCATAAGTTACTTATTGTATCTCTCAACTCGTGGATCAGCATGTTTGTTTGTTCAGAAACTGCAATTTTACTCGCATTTGTATTACATACCAGACCAAAATTGATGACTAAATTAAATAAACACCATGTCAGCCTAATTAATCTTTCTTAAGTTAATCTAAATTAGTAAAATCTGTATTATAGTCCCTTTTAGTTCCCAATCGGATCAAGTCAACCACAGGCACAATAAACCATAGGGAGAAAACTTATTTTACCGGTTCACTGAGCAAGCCGTTAAGAGTGAAAACTGCCATATCAGCATTGGCAAATGAACACTGCAGAAGGCCTACTTCAAGACAAGCAGCTTTTAGCCTATTCTGCAAAATAAAACCTAGTCCAGTACTGCCAAAAATGCTTAACATGCACAGTCTGCCAGGAGGCACCCGATAGGCCGTCCGAGGGCTGAAAAGTGGTGAGGAGTGCTTGCAAACTTTGTGGGAAATTGTTTTCAAGAAGTACCATGAGAACACTGAGCACGCGAGCAATGTGGTTTATCTCAGCAACACTTTAACAAAAAAAAAAAAAAAAAACTAGCAGGTATCATCATAAACATTGTGTCTATATATTCTAATATACGCATATGAGGTCTTAAAGTGACAACAGCCTAACCTGCTGCTGTCTGTGTAATTAAAGCGCTATTTCACCACTGGCAAGATGGGGTCTTAATAAAAGTTGTCTGTCTATACAGTAAATGCATTTTTAAAAAATTGGTGCAACTAGAGAAAACAGAAAAAGAGCAGTGCTGAAAAAAGGTGGGAAAACTTCCAACACCCATAATGCACTGGGCTCAATCAGACAATCCATGAGCGGGCATACAAAAATGTGCAAGTACGATCTGTAGATCAGATGTTGCAATTTACGTCACTGTAACAATACCAAATTGGTGAACTTAGCTTTTAATGCTAAACAAGCAACAAAAGAAAGAAAGAAAATCACTCAATGAATAACTTTTGCCTTTTAATAAGGATTAATCTCAGTGTTTCCCATACATTGATTTATTTATGGTGGCCCGCTACAATATCAACACTGACCGCCACAAATAGATTTTTCAAAAAACTTTACAAACAAATTACAAACATGAGCTCTGCACGTTTCAAAGTCAAAACGCTGCCAGGTTTTTATATGAATGTATCTTTGAAGGGCACCGCCTGTCTTTAGAAAAGTTTCGATGTCATTTTCATTTAATCTTTTCTAAAATGCCTGATAAAGCAGCATTTATGAGCGGAGCGCTGCTTTGATTACAGCCATTACCGGGGAAACCGCTATTTCTGCCGCTCCTAAAGTGCCTCCTGCTGGCAGAGAATGAATGTACATTTTCAATCAATCAGCCCATCTGCTATTTTATATATAGCCTATATTTCCCTCTTGGGAAGTACCGCCACACATTGAGTGTAAGTAAATACTTAATTTATACAGTGAGGTCTATGAAGTGTTATTTTACATTTAATTACTTAATTCAATTTCTGTTATTGCTTGAATACTACTGGTAGACCTACTGAAAATTTTTAAAGCACTGTTTATTTAATTCGTATCTTTGTTCTATTGTATTTGTGCTATTTTTTTTTTAATTTGTTCTTGTTTTATTACTGTTTGCTTGTCTTTAATAATGTTGGAAATTTATAGTATAGATTTATAGTGTATAGTTTTTGCTGGGGTATAGAAATTGTAATCAAGAATTTTACATTTTCACCTGTAGCAAAAATTATGGTTTCGTAACAACCTTATTTTATAGAAAACAAGGTTACGTGGGTCAAAAACAATGAAAATAATAACTTTTATTTTAGCAGGGAACTGACTGAGCCAGTAGAAAAAAATTATAAGTGCTGACTCCTAAAAGTATAAAATAAAAGTATTTGATTCGAACAAATAGTTACAAAGAAACTAACTACAATTTCTAATCACATATTTATATAACCGTGATCGTCAAAACATTGATGTAATGTTATGCTGCTAGCATATCTATCATGATAATACATAACTCAACAACACAGCAGTAGCTAGCTTGAACGGCTACTGAAAAATGGGTCAGAAGCTCTGGGTAACATCCCTGGTCCCAGGAATGAGGCTACACCAAAGGAATCTTCAGTTAAAACACTAACATATTGCTCCCGACCATGACAGGAGAAAGATAAGAAAAAATGTGCATTAGGAGCATAGTCCAGGCCTGTTTTGTGCCTCCTTCCATCACCATCTTTGAGTCCAGTCATTTTGATGGCAATAAAAGAAAAGCTACATCAAACGGAAACTGCTGTACAAATTTGAAAGGATAATTAAGAATCGCTATAAAGGAACTGGCAAGGGAAATCAGCCAGGCTTTGCATATCAAACAGGCATAATCAGAGCGGATAAAAATACCACCAAGTCATTCTGTTTTGCTTCGGGTACGCAGGTCAAAGGCATCCTTTTACATATCTTTCCCAAGTCGATCCCCATTGAAGCTGGCCAAGAGACAAGGAATACACAGCCAAAGCCCACTTCAGGGACAAACTGCTCTTCAACATTCCCAAAACATTCAAGTATTATACTCACAGCAGATGTCATTAGATTCAGAAGCAGCTAACAAAAGCCATAGCAGCGAAGGTGATGTCTTGTGTAAGGTACAAGAAAAATCCTTCTTTTTTTCTACATGCTATAAATCTGCCATAACAGGAGGACTTTCAAACCAAAACCCTTTAATAGCTAATACTGAGAAGCAGCAGCCATGGCCACAAAAATGAAAGGTTTATCGAGTGCAAAGCAATAATGCCTATGCACACAGCTTAATTGGTTTGACTCCGTCTGTTCAGACAAATCTGGTTGGGATACATTCCGAGTGGTTAGGAGAGACGTTTTATGCCTCCAGAGATGCCATAAACGCACCTATAGGAGTAGTGAACAAAAACACCTTTAAAAAGACAAGGGGAAAAAAAGACAAGGAAGTGGGGGAATCCACAGTGAAGACACTTTTAACTTCCTGATGAGCAAAAACAAAATATTTTTACTTTCAATTTCAGGCTATCGTTAAAAAATATTTTTCAGGTACACAATCACCTTAAACATATGCCAGATGTTTCTATAATCAAAGTTTAAAAAATAAAAAAAAATCTCACATTTATATTATACTCAAGTTTCAACCAGATATCCTTCCTATAGAATGAAATGGTGCCCACTCAATTTTCCCTGTGCTGTTGGTACAAGGAGTGTATTTCCAATTCATTTTTCCCATAGATTTTTTAAAAGTTGAAAAGAATACTGAATCTGCAATAGGTAAGCAGCTTGGTGTGAAGAAATCAACTGTGGGAGCAATTATTAGAAAATGGAAGACATACAAGACCACTGATAATCTCCCTCGATCTGGGGCTCCACGCAAGATCTCACCCCGTGGGGTCAAAATGATCACAAGAACTGTGAGCAAAAATCCCAGAACCACACGGGGGGACCTAGTGAATGACCTGCAGAGAGCTGGGACCAAAGTAACAAAGGCTACCATCAGTAACACACTGCGCCGCCAGGGACTCAAAGCCTGCAGTGCCAGACGTGTCCCCCTGATTAAGCCAGTACATGTCCAGGCCCGTCTAAAGTTTGCAAGATATTCATTGTGCAGTGTAGAGAGCTTCGTCGATTATAATGGAGATTTGTGAGATCGGGATAAACTAAGATGAGTGACAGCTTTCAATGATTATTAAGGGAGTTTGCAAATGTGATATTGATTTAATACAACAGTTCATTAAACAAGAAGTTAATATTAAGTGACTTATATTGTCTGACAACAACACAATTGCCTTATTTTGCTCTATTACATCAACGAAAATAGTTTTTTTTAAAGTAACAGCTGAACCGCTGCGCATCGCCATTCAAACACAGCGGTGATTCGTTTATGAATGAACTGCGTTTTTAAATGAATCTAGTGAGTCAATGATTTAATTACCCATTCATAAAGACAGTCACGTACTTCGTTCCTGAATGATTCAGCTGTTCGAACGAATCAATTAAATGAATGATTCAGTGATAAAATCAGTGACTTGACGCCACCTGCTGGCAGTTTTAGTTAAATTATTAAAGCATCTTTTCTGTTATTTAAATCATTTCTATATTCAAAATGTTATATTTAAAACATTAACCTCAACATGAATTTAATTGCACTCATGCGACCTCTGAGCCTCATTAAACGTCTGGAAATACACATACAAGCTACTTGTGTGTTCTTCTGTGTCAACTCTGTAGCACAAATTTATTTCTTAAATACTGATTTAATTTGATTGGTAACTTATTATTATTCTACTTCTTTTTATTCTGTTGTTTTCATTAGAAATGTTAAAAAGCTTATAAATATATTTTTTTGATTTTGACAAAAGATGACATACTTTTAATAAAGTTAGAAAAATGCCATTACAAAGGTAAAAACAAAATTCCCTATAAATCACTTTAAGGAGTCAAATATCACCTCGTAATGGGAAGGTTAATTTTTTTATCAGAATTTTTGATTACTGATTAGAAGGTGCTCCTAAATTTTTGACCGTGCTCCTAAAAAGAAAAGTATCTATAGAGCCCTGGTATAGCTGACGTGTGCGAGCTGATAAGCAAAGCACGCAGAGTGGGTTGAGCACGTGGCAGCGCACATGCACAAGCTTGTCGAGTTAATATCCCTTTCTCACAGACATCACTGGAAAGTTTGTAGTTCATCAAAAACAAGTAAGTAAAACAATGCTTAAGTTACTTAATGGTAGGGAGAGAGAGCGCACTTCTGTTGCATGATCTTTATTGATTTTCACTCACTTAGCACACACATCATTTGGATTAAAACTAAATCCTAAATATAAAACAACATTTATAGGGGCATTCACTATAAACAACATTTATTTTCAACCTTAAGCATACATGACACGAAAATGAAAGTGAAAAGTGAAAAAAAGGCCAAAGTGAAACTATCAACCAGTGTGAAATGCACTAAGCTGTACAGTACTTGTCCCTCTCATTCTGCACCAATAAAAATATATGACGCATGTTTTGCTTGCTTGCTTCATGAGCGTTTCTGCATTATATGAGTCACTTTGGAATATAAATCACAGCATGTTTCAGATGAAAACAACACTACTTATATTTCCGAAAGATTTATAACAAGTGGTTCACTGCATTATTACAGCAAAACGCATGATTACAGTACTGAGCCGTTGCGATGGAGCAGCTCTAATGCAATTCAATTAAAGATGATGTACTACACAGCAAAAACTGAACAGTGAAAGTAACTAAAACTTGTAAAATACATTTTAATGGGCATAATTAAGTTTGAAAATAACTGAAGGATAAATCGATGTAATAAATGAAGTTAACTAGTACTAACATATAACTATACATATTCTTTTGGTGTCGGTACCCAATATTTAAATTTACAAATACAATAAAAATACCAGTATCAGTACTCGGTATCAGCAAGCACCAAAAAATAAAAGTATCGGTAGAGTACTGGAAAAAGTGGTGTATATATATATACAGGTGCATCTCAATAATGTTGTGTAGAATAATGTAGAATGTCGTGGAAAAGTTCATTTATTTCAGTAATTCAACTCAAATTGTGAAACTTGTGTATTAAATAAATTCAATGCACACAGACTGAAGTAGTTTAAGTCTTTGGTTCTTTTAATTGATGATTTTGGCTCACATTTAACAAAAACCCACCAATTCACTATCTCAACAAATTAGAATATGGTGACATGCCAATCATCTCATCAACTCAAAACCCCTGCAAAGGTTTCCTGAGCCTTCAAAATGGTCTCTAGGTTTGGTTCACTGGGCTACACAATCATGGGGAAGACTGCTGATCTGACAGTTGTCCAGAAGACAATCATTGACACCCTTCACAAGGAGCCACAAACATTCATTGCCAAAGAAGCTGGCTGTTCACAGAGTGCTGTATCCAAGCATGTTAACAAA
>NW_015506082.1:155525-160271 GCF_001515645.1 Sinocyclocheilus grahami
GCACCTGCCCACACTGCCAAAAGCACCAAAAGTTGGTTAAATGATCATGGTGTTGGTGTGCTTGACTGGCCAGAAAACTCACCAGACCTGAACCCCATAGAGAATCTATGGGGTATTGTCAAGAGGAAAATGAGAAACAAGAGACCAAAAAATGCAGATGAGCTGAAGGCCACTGTCAAAGAAACCTGGGCTTCCATACCACCTCAGCAGTGCCACAAACTGATCACCTCCATGCCATGCCGAATTGAGGCAGTAATTAAAGCAAAAGGAGCCCCTACCAAGTAGTGAGTACATGTACAGTAAATTAACATACTTTCCAGAAGGCCAACAATTCACTAAAAATGTTTTTAATTGGTCTTATGAAGTATTCTAATTAGTTGAGATAGTGAATTGGTGGGTTTTTGTTAAATGTGAGCCAAAATCACATTTGCGCATTAAATATCGCATGCGATTTATCGTGAAGCCCTAATATATATATACACACACACACAATATGTTTTTATTGGGGAAAAATGCATATTACTAGTAGTTTGAAGACATAAGAATACCGACTCTATGTAATATGCAGTGCCTCTATGCAGTGCCTCACTGGTGTGGGTGTGGGATTTCTCTGGGTAATTTCACTAGGATTTCTGCAGATAAACATGATTATTTAAAATAAGTTGAAATAATGTGGGCTGATGGCTTTATACAAAAGCATATACAACCTCATAACAACCTTGTAGATCTAAGTATGTCTGTCTTTAAAAGTTATTGTTCAAAATCAATTGTCCTATGAAAAGAATGAATGAGATTTTTACTTCCAAAACAAGATTGTTGCACTCTATTATTCTTGCAAACTAAGGATTTTTTGGGCTGATCACACGAAGCAGTATCTACCGATATCGATCTTTTTGAAGCCTTCTTTTTATCATGTATAATTATTTATAGTAGAGATGCACCGATCGCAATTTTCTTGGCCGATTCCGATTTTTTGTTCGTGTGATCTGCCGATACCGATTTTTGCAGATTCCGATTTTCTTTCTAAGAACTATAATTGACAGCACATACAAACAAAAATCTACTTTTCTTCAATGCAAAGTTTTATTTTCATAAAAAACAAGTAAAAAGTCAGTAATAAAATAAGAACACAAAAAAATTGCAAACTACAGCACAAATAAATGCAACAGAATAAAGAGAGCTATGAAACTAAGTTTTTCAGGTTAAGTAAGTTTTTATTCAGGTAAGAAATACTACAGAAATTAAAGTAATCAAATGTAAAATAATAAAAATTAAATACAGATTAATGCTTACCATTAAAGTTATAAAATGTATTCAGTCAAGAGCAGAAAGTGATTTTCTTTGTCTTTTGTTCTTTGATTAACATGACAGACATCAGTAGGAATATAGGACTGCGGTCCCTTTAAGAGTTTATCCACGGACCCAATATAGGGCCTGTTTACACCTGGTCATTTCATGTGTTTTCGCTGATCGGATATCTATCTGATTTGTTAAAACGTTTCCATTTACACTTGACCACATAAATGTGTCGTCACAAAACAGATATAAATCCGATCTTCAATTGAACGGAGTTCACGTCAACAAAATCAAGATCAAAGATCATTTCAAGATCAAAGACCGCAAAAGGAGAGCGTGCGGCATCAGCACTGGAAAGATAAGTTTGTCTTACCACTTTTAATGAAGATGATTGTGTGTTGACCATCTGCGTCTTACTTTCAGTTTCATTCGTGGCAGTTTGTGCATCGGCTTGCTGAAGAGATACTCAGCTACTCGTCTGCAGCGATGCGTGTTGCATTAGTGCAGTCTGACTAATGTTATAGCCTATAACACGCTCTCACACGTTTATTATTTTATCATTTTGGGAGGAGTAAAATTTACATATGTGGTTTCAACAACCAGATGCATTTACACTTGTCGAGTTTCGTCTGGAATGCGGCCCAGACCACCTCCTGAAGTGGTTTGAGTGATCGGATTTATATCCGTCTCGAATGCATTTCGGAGGGCATTTACCTGGTCTTTTCACGATCGGATAGCTATCCGATAAGAAAAAACCGCATGAAGTGACCAGGTGTAAACAGGCCCATGTTACACAACATGCATTCTCTTTCTCAACTATTTAACTGGTGCGCGCGCTTTTGGTGCAAGAGCGAAACCTGCAGGAATGACTAAAATAATGTGCAATACAAGCATTTAACCAGAGCGAATGAGACGTGTGTGAGAGAGAAGGGGTCGTCGGAGAGAAGAGCGAGATCACCGATTCGGGCCGATCATGAGGAAAATCGGCCGATTCCTGTGAGCTGTATGTAAGGCGGCCTCACCAGGTCACACATAGGCCTACTCCGTTTGCGGTACAGAAGCAGCACGGACTCATATTGTGCTTTCACACAGGAGTTCGCTACTGATCCGTGGCTGTTTACCACAAACACAACATTTATCCATTTTGATTTCAAATCCAAACGTTACTGAAAATGCTTTTACATGTGTGAGAGAGAAGGGGTCGTCGGAGAGAAGAGCGAGATCACCGATTCGGGCCGATCATGAGGAAAATCGGCCGATTCCTGTGAGCTGTATGTAAGGCGGCCTCACCAGGTTCACACATAGGCCTACTCCGTTTGCGGTACAGAAGCAGCACGGACTCATATTGTGCTTTCACACAGGAGTTCGCTACTGATCCGTGGCTGTTTACCACAAACACAACATTTATCCATTTTGATTTCAAATCCAAACGTTACTGAAAATGCTTTTTGAGCATTGTGATTCTCTTTTTACTCAGTACAGTAATACAATCGTTCATAGACGTGTTTAAACAATAAATATAAGCAAGAGTATATGTGAACCTGGCGTTATGTGCGCGCGCATGAGCGCACCGTCTCTAGGAGAGTGCGCAAGTGCTGAATGGTTTAAACACGGGCAAGAATTAAAAAGAAATGCCAATTATAAACTTTAGTGATGCAACGCTGCCTCGATTGTGCAAGTGACATTTCCTGTATCAACTGTGCAGCTCGCTTATAGTGCAGACGCGACGTGGCGATTTGAAGCCATTTGCGTATTTTGAGGTAAAGAGAGAGCACACGGTGATTCACTTATGCTGTTTGTGAAATTACGTCTCACAGAAAGTTTTCAAATTACTTTGTGTAGTGTATTGGAATAGTGAGGTCCCTTTAAGAGGGCGAAAGACTGGGAGGGGTGTTATTAGTTTTAAGTGGGGGTTTTTGTCAGACTGCTCCAGGTGCTGGCTAAAGATGTATGTTCTGTTCTGCGTTGCATCGAACCCAGTAAAATTTCCCAGATTACAACAGCCTCCTCCTGTCATTCAAGTATACAACACTTTGGAAGTTATTTAATGAAGAAATATGAATTGTACCTCGCCTTCAGCATTATAATTATTTTACCCACGCCGGACAGAGATTGAGACGGTGCCGCTGCATGTTATGCTTAAGATCGGTTTATGAGATCGGCCTTCATAAAGACCACAAACTTACCAAAGCGATTATAGGCTGATAGGGATGCGGGGGCGTTCCCTCTTTTCCTCGCTTTCCTTCTCTTTTAAATAGCTTGTAAAAGTGGGGTGCGCATTTTACTTTCACTTTCAAATAGCAGCAATTGTTCGTTTTTAGTTCGTTTGAATTTTCCCTCTTTTCCTTGCTTTCAAATAGCTTAAAAGCGACGTGCACATTTTACTTTCACTTTTGAATTAGCGGCAGTTAGGCTCAATTGCTTGAATGCAACAACAAAACACAACGTCAAACTCACTTTAGCGTATATATAAAACATAGAACTTTTATTAACAAAACAAATAAAAATACACCATGCTATAGGGCAGGCTATGCCTAGTATAAAATAACATAACTTACATAAAGTTTAAATGTACAAAACTGGAAACAAGTAAACATGAATAATATATAACCAAATAAATAAGAAACGTAGAACGTTTATTAGCAATACGAGTAAGAAAGCTTGGAGGCACGGCATACACCTTGATGTCAAATAAAATAAATAAATGACACAAAGTTTAAATAAAGAAAAAAATCAGCAAACAATGTGGAACCAATTAAATAAGAAACGAATGTTTAAAAAAAACTTCCAAAATCACCTTAGATAAACGGCAACAGTCAACAGGCTTTTCAAAATCCAAAATACTGCCAAACAGGCGCTTTTGCATTTCGTTTCAAACTAAATCATCCGTGATCGTCTTGTCTGTCTCACCCCACTCTTCTTGTCAGTCAGCTCAACTCACTCTCCCCACTGGAGAAATTAAATCTGATCTGTGATGCAAATGTCGTCAACTGCATTGAGCAGCCGCGTTCAGTTTTTAATTGTAGTGTCTGTTCTTTTACTGAACTAAATTATTTTTGTTACTATAAAAAATCAAAACGACGGTGGGGGTTGGTGACGCGGTGGGCAAGTGACATAACCGGTGTTGCGGCTTAACCTCCTGGGGTCGACAGTTCCACCAGCGGAACTTTTTGCAGATTTGAATGATGACAGCGAAAAGAACTAAAATGCTCCTTAATATGTTGAATGTTTTATACTTGGTCATTGGCGTTCGCGATCGTCTGATCTGTAAACGTATCAAGTAAGCTGTAAATAAGTGATGCATCGACAGACATATACGCGCGTCCTTTCTTATCAGTGATGCAATTTATTTATCAGCTATGCATCTTCTGGTAATTGCTAACAACTGTTTCAGTTTTCGTTTAGGACTGTGGCTGCATCACTCGCATAATTGCACAAGAAAGGCACACG
>NW_015506082.1:160550-188105 GCF_001515645.1 Sinocyclocheilus grahami
CTGGCCAATCACAACACACCTTGCTTTTCAGACCGATGAGTTTTGTAAAAATCGATGCGTTTCAAAAAGCGGGGCATAGAGCAGAAACAATAATGTACAGTATGTGGAAAATAATGTGTTTTTTGAACCTTAAACAGCATAAACATTTAATTACACCAAATATACAAAATAATGTTCTTATTAGCAACATCATATGACCCCCTTTAACCTACTAATCTGTATTTGTCAATTACAGGTAGCCACTTATTAGCCGCTTTTATCCAAAAGACTAACAAAATAGGATGCATTTCCCTACATGCCAATCAAAAAAAAAAGTTATCTAAAGTTATGTTAAAAAGCCATCTAATAGACACAGCACTGTTTGTGGACAGTCACACATATTGTGATATGTGGAAGTTAAAAGGGACAATTCAACCAAAAACGGTACAAAATAATGTTCTTATTAGCAACATCATATGACCCCCTTTAACCTACTAATCTGCATTTGTCAATTACAGGTAGCCACTTATTAGCCGCTTTTATCCAAAAGACTAACAAAATAGGATGCATTTCCCTACATGCCAATCAAAAAAAAAAGTTATCTAAAGTTATGTTAAAAAGCCATCTAATAGACACAACACTGTTTGTGGACAGTCACACATATTGTGATATGTGGAAGTTAAAAGGGACAATTCAACCAAAAACGGCAGAATGTTAAATACAGTCACCCTTTCATTGTCATTTCGGGTGAACTAAAACTAGGCTACCTGTAACAAAGTAATTCCCTTAAACACATGCAACTGCAAATGTTAAAAAATGAATACATTAATTGTGGCTTTTCACGATCAAGTTACTAAACTAATCAAATGCAGTTTCACTTTAACTTCAAATAAATCATCACCACCAAAAAAGACTATCTAGGTAAGTTAGGCAGCTCACTGGTTTAAGAGACAGCCAATGACTTAAACTTTCGATATTTAAATACCTTAACGTAATAAGTTAATGTATGGTACATTTGCCTCACGTCTCCGGTAGTAATCAAAAGTTTTTCTTGTCTAAAAACAAACAGGAAGGTGGGAAGTGGCCCACTTGCTTGTGATTGAGGGGGATGTGGAATGTGAAGGTTGGCAGCGAACACAGAACGCATCTGAGGGGAAAATTAACACGTAAGCGACGTTGAAGAGCTAAAGAGCTGTGTAAAGCGGAAAAGTCAGATCATGACAATTTTGCTCGGATAGATAATCTGCCCAGCGCTGCATGCTCCCCCTTCTTACATTTGCGCCAGCCGAGTTGCTGTCAGGCTAGCTCGTACCAAAGCTGTCACGGAATGCTATCGAGTTAGCCGCTTAGCGGCGTGTATTTAGAAGCGTCCGGTATAACCGCGTCAAATAAATAAAACAACGATGACGTCTGAGCAAACATAATGCGCGGTTAAAAATATCACACCTCACCTTCTCCGATCAAACGTCGCCCATTCCTCTGCACCGCGACTCGCTTTAGCTCCAGCCTGGCCTCCTTCTTCCCCAGCTGTGCTCCTCTCAGCCGTTGCTATTTTTCCAGCTCTCTGCCCAACCGGAAGTGGCCGCGCGGTGTCTCTCGCGGTTCTTGACGTGCTGTCAGGGAAGTCGCTCGGGAGATGCAACAGAGATCAGTGGTAGGGCTCGCCCCCTCCCCTTCGACTTTGCGTTACAAGGGTCAGGAAGTGTATGTTTAAGTATGTTAGCTTTGTTGCAATAATTTCAGTGAAGGGTATCCAGAATTCATTTCCGTGAATACCTACTAAACCAGATTTTGAGTCCGGTTTTTAAATCATTAAAGGACCATAAAGTCTACTAGTACAGAATTCTTCTTAAAATTACATGATCATTATAATGAATAACTATAAATAATAATTATAATAGTTTTTATTATTATTAGAATTATTATAAATGTATATACTTTTTAAATAAATATAATCATAAGAATAATAAAATAACAATCATTTTAATGATAATGATAATATAATTATTATTACAAAATTAAACAATATAAATATAGTTTATTTTTTTATTTTATAAAGATAATAATTATGAACTTATAAAAGAACAACAATAAAACGATACAATCAAATAATAATAATAATAATAAAATGAAATACAACAATACGCATGCGCTAACAATTTGGAAAAGCATTTAATTGTTTGTTTGTTTAGTTTATTTTTAATTGTAATTTATTTATTGTATTATCGTTTTTTATCGTTTTAGAGAAAAATGTAAAACAATGTAACATATTAATTCAATACTGTATTTTAAACACATATAGCACGTGGGAGAAGAATAGACCTGCATAGTTATCCTAACATTTGAATTTTTTAAAAAGTCTAAACGCGTAGGCTATTTAAACAATATAAAGTGTTATCACCAAACTCGGAATAAAGTCATAATAACCCATGCGCATCCTTCAGCTGGCCAGTTTCGAGCTGTTTTACTAAATCCAACAGCAGAGGGCACCATAGGCTAAATGAACAAGTAGCCTAAATGAACAGTAGTCTGTTCACATTGTTCAATAAACAACAACCGTGATTACAAAAGCTACTCTATAAAGGCATACATTAGGTTATATAATCATCTCTATAATTTAGTGTAGAACAATGACATATTACATAGACTACAGTGTATATTGTATGTTTAAATAAGCTGTTCTGTAGCACTGTAGCATCCAAATTAATGTCAGTCGACAAGACGTTGTTTCAGCTGGATGCAATGTTAGAAGTTGGTAACTTGGTAAGTTTTTTGAAACCAGTTTTATTCTCTAGTTCTCCATACTGAAGCCTGAAAACCAATAGGCCACGGATAGCCTGAAGAATATGTGATGCAACCTTTTCAGAGCAAATTTAGAAACTCTGCACAGCATAATCGTTCTTTGCTGAACCTGCTGGAAAGCACAGCTGAAGAACCTTTATTTTTAAGAGTTAATCTTGTACAACCCTCCCTTACAGTAATTTGCTACTAACATGAACATTACATATGATAATTCCATAGGAGAATAAAAGTAGGCTACATTTATCTTTATCCATTTGAAAAACTTTATCATTTCATTAAGGGTGCTCCGATCAGGATTTTTGGAGCCGATCACCGATCGTCGATCACAGGAAGCAATATCTGCCGAAACGATCACCGATACCGATATTTTTGAAGCCTTTCTTTAATTTTTATCATGCAGATTTATTTATAGTGATGCTCTGTGAATTGACGGGTGGAGCGGGGGGCTTTTTTTTTTTTACATTTTTCATACAGCCTATATAATTATCTCACCTAAATGTTTGATCATACAATGGGGAAATTGCCATATTATCAATAGCTGCTCGCATAAAATTCAGGGCATTAATGTTTGCCTACAAAACCACCACTAGCTCTGCACCCCTTTACCTAAATACATTACTTCAGAGTTATGTGCCCTCTAGAAGCTTGCGTTCTGCAAGTGAACAACGTATTATTGTGCCATCTCAAAGAGGCACAAAATCACTTTCACAGACTTTTAAATTAAATGTTCCTCCCTGGTGGAATGACCTGCCCAACTCAGTCCGAGCAGCTGAGTCCTTAGCCATCTTCAAGAATCGGCTAAAAACACATCTCTTCCACCTTTATTTGACCCTCTAACTCTAGCACTCTCTATTCTAACTCTATTCTTTATATAAAAAAATAAAAATAAAAATAAAAAAACAACTAACACTTCCTTCTCTAATCTTTTTGCATTTTATCTATTTGTTTTATTTTTATTTATTATACAATTATAATTCTTACTTTCTGACTTCTGATTAACAAAAGCAAAAAAAGGCCTCTAACACTAGCTTGCTCTATTCTTTTTCTATTAACTTTGTAAGTTATTTCAATAAAGAAAAATGAATTGTACCTCACCTTCAGCATTATAATTATTTTACCCGCACCGGACAGAGATTGAGACGGTGCCACTGCATGTCATGCCAAACCTCTCACTGCAGGCACGTAGTCAGCTTAAGATCGGTTTATGAGATCGGCCTTTAGACGACCGATCAGACTTAGGCCAATAGCGATCAGTAACCGATAAATCGCAGCACATTTCATAATCATGTCATGCTTCAAAACCTAAAAAAAATTTACATCATTCATTTACATAGTCTCAAGGGCTTCATTTAGATGGATATAGGATATTTGGAAATGAACCAATGTATGCAAAGAGGTCTGTTTGAAATTCCACAGATGTGTTCATTTATGTGTTTATTTGCTGGAAGTAAATATTTAAACTATTAAATTCAATTAAATTCAAGTTTATTTGTATAGCGCTTTTCACGATACAAATAGTTGCAAAGCAAATTTACAGCAAATTAAGTTTCTAAAATATTTAGTAGTAGCTTATCAGACTGTCAGTTAATGTACATATGCACTGTAAAAAATGACAGTGAATTTAACGGTAAAAGACTGTAAAAATGCTACAGTAAAAAACCTGTTAAACGGTTAACGGTAAATTCCCCTACGGTGAAAAACTGTATTGGACATTGCATGTATTGGACATTAATTTTACGTTAGTATACCGTTTTTGGAAGTAAAAAAGACTCTATAATTTACAGTGAATAACCGTAAATTGACATTCCCAGAATTCCCTGCGTTACATTTCAAATTTGATGATTTTTGGTGAAATAACTATGTTTCTTCTTAGTTTTTTCTTATCAGTTGTGTATATTAGGGTTGTGTGTTACACCTAATGTTGTTAAATGAATGTTTATTGCATTATTTCAGTGTCATGTATGTTACCACGATGGTGTTTAGTGTATGTGTGAATGACACTGTGCACCTTCTATATATGTAATTATTTAAAAGCAACTTCTGATGGGCTTTGGTTCATCATGTGACTTTCACATCACCACCTGCATTTGGTGGTTATCAGTGTATTACAAAGGTACAAAACAGATTTCAGTTAGTGATGGGAAGTTCAGATCATTTTACCGACTCGGACCTTTGAGTCTCGTTCAGCAAAATGAACAAATCTTTTTTCGAGTCATTTCGTTCATTTTAACAAAATATAATTAAAATGTTACGTGTTACTTCCCTAAAATGTCTACTACTTACGCAAACGTTGATCACACTACAAACAATACAAAACTGCTATAAGAAACAGAAAAGATTAATTAATTGTTTACCTGGGTCTTCAGTCTATGATTAGCTCACCTCACCTCTTATCAGACAAGTCTTCGGGTTTGGGCTTATAGGGCTGTCACGTGATGACCGAACGACTCGGAAAAACCCGAAGACCCGAGAGATGAACTAATCAATTCTCTTTCCGGCTCAGACTGCATTGGTTAAAGAATACGGGTCTGTCACGTGATGAATGAACGACTCAAACCCCAAGACTTGTCAGCATTGGTTAAAGCTTATGGGTCTGTCACGTGATGAACGATCGACTCGAAAAACCCGAAGACTCGAACCAGGTGAACTACTTGACTAATGTTGCGCATGCGCGACTGAACGAATCACTCTCCGAGACGACTGGTTGTTCCCGAGTCACATTAAAGATTCGTTCAAAACGAACGAATCGTTCAAGAACGACCCAACACTAATTTCAGTACTTCAATAGGTTGGTATATTAGCATTATATCAGTTAATGAAATTACGGTATTTAACTGTAAATTTAAGTTCAAACCGTAAAACCTAAAACGTTGCTACCCTATTTTTTACAGAATTTTTTACGGAATTTGTTTTACAGTGTGGCAGGAAAAATCAATAAAAGACGTAATCAAACAGATCATGAATACTATTAACAGCAATTATTATATGATACAATCAAACTTATAGCAAAATGTGGTAGTTCTGTATTTTGTTTCAGGGTTGGCATCATCTGAGGTCCTCTGATGGGGTTGGCATCAGGCCCGTAACCAGCTGGCCACCGAGGTAAATTTATCATGTTCAAAAATAAAATTCGTTCTTTGAATGACTAATTTGCTGTTAAACTCCTCATATGAATGCCTGCATGACTTTTATAATTCAGTTTAGACAGTTTGCAAGAATGTTTAGCGTCTCTGTTATGAAAATGATCGCTGCGAGACGTTGGCGGAGTGAACCAAGGAGGCTTGAGAGAGCTGTGAGTGAGGGCGCGGGCGCAGCCTCCGTGTTGCCAGATCCTATTACAAGAGCTTCAAAGGGGAACTGTAACATAGCCACATATTTATAGCCTACTAAAATATAGGCTAGGCTATATCGATTTAGTATTAGTATAGGACTAGCCTACTTGTTTCATTACAGCCCATGATAATTAATACATTACAAAAACATTGTAAAAATAAAAAATTAGGCTAAAAGAAAGTCATCCCACTCCTCTACTTCTACTTCTATCATCGCTTGGATTACAGCGTCACGTGCCGTCTTTTTGAACGTGATTTTCTTCAATGAGGGGGAGGAGGGTTAGAACATTTGGCAAATTAAGCTGCAGTATTGCACTGGTTGGCTATTAACTGCGAGCAGACAGAGTGTCAACCAATGCATTGGAGAATAAGGCGAACATAAATAAAGAAACGAAGTTGCTTGTCAGATTTCCCTAACAAGGAACCATCTTTTTTAAAATAAGCCCAAAAAACCGCAACCCGTGACCCGGGATTTTTTCACGCAACTTTACAAAAAAAGAAGCCCAAAGTCGCGTATAATAGCGGACTTGGCAACTATGACAGCTATGATCAGCTGTTCCTTCATCTTGGCTGAGCTTTCAATGTTGTTACTGGAAAGGATGAAGCTGATTGGTTGGTTCTTGTCACATGACCCACGGTGCGCTTGCGGCGTTCTGAGAAGCTGAGATGTTTTATCTCGATGGGGCGCGGACGCGCCTGGAAAAAATGAGCGCGTCGCTTCCATTATGAGCGCGCCTGCCGCGCGTCTACAATTGAAATAACGAACTTGAGCGCGCAAAAGACGCTATATGTGAACGGCCCCTAATGCAGTTATTAATTAGAAAGAGAGCGAGAGAGACAGAGACACACAGAGAAAGAGAAAGAAAGAGAG
Source organism: Sinocyclocheilus grahami (assembly GCF_001515645.1). Taxonomy (NCBI): domain Eukaryota; kingdom Metazoa; phylum Chordata; class Actinopteri; order Cypriniformes; family Cyprinidae; genus Sinocyclocheilus; species Sinocyclocheilus grahami. The sequence goes on from NW_015506082.1 coordinate 167,535, forward strand.
AGAGAGCTTGTGTGAATTAGGCTACCTCTGTGCGTCCCTCAACAGTGTTCTGCAGCAGCATCTCTAAACAGCGCTGTTATTGCCTGACTAGTGAGAAATGTCATGTGTAGCCTTTAAGTTGCTACACTATACAGGCTAACCGATAAAATCGTTAGGGCAGCGCTGACAACACCTTTTTGTGCAAACCGTGTGACCATAGTGTGCGTGTGCGAGCACGTGTGATTGCAGTAATTCCTGTGTGCTGTATAAGTACTGTATAATAATCTCCGTTATTACAGTTAACTATGCGAAGTGATATGGAACTGTAATGCGGTCAAGAGAGCTGCCTGGAACTACGTTCGCCGTGCGTCTCCCTGAAAATAATTGCGCACCTCAGAACGTTCGTCAGCCAAACAGATTCAAGCATTCACCGGCCCCGTAGTATATTATGAGATGCATTATTTGAATGCTTGGCCAAAGAGATGTGTCTTTAATCTAGATTTAAACAGATAGTGTGTCTGAACCCCGAACCTTATCAGGAAGGCTATTCCAGCGTTTGGGAGCCAAATGCGAAAAAGCTCTACCTCCTTTAGTGGACTTTGCTATCCTACTACCAAAAGTCCAGGCTGTAACTACAAATACAGGATGCCTTTGAGCACATTTGGTGCGTTCTACAATCATATCAAATGTACAGATTTGATATTGGACTGAATTACTGTAATTTACAGTTTGTTGAAATATTTGACATTTTACACATATCGATACATTATATACCTGTTAAAATATTTACATATGCCATTTAATTCACATGATCATACTCCAACCAATCACATGCCTTATTTGTCTTTTTCTGTTGCTTCAAAATATTGTAGTTTTTGCACTAAAATACAGGCCAAACATTTTGGCCCTCAGATGTCTAAAAAAAATTACTGGTGGTAATTTCAACAAAAAATATAATATAGTTCATGTAAGAAAAAAGATTCAGTAATTAAAGTCTCTAAAACAGCACCATTGTTCCTCCCACTGCAGCATAATGAGGTATTATGTTTTTATTTTTTGCACTTTTTTCTACTTCATCCCGAGAAAGAATGTTATCCACAATGAGCTTTTTTTCATCATCTTATTTGAGGGACAGCTTGGCCTCAGAAACAAATATCTGACCTAATCTGAGTGCAGGTGGGTGACCAGTGTAAGGAGCAAAATCACTTTGTCATCGCACATGCTCTTGAGCGCGGCTCATGTTAAACAAGTCCCTCTTCTATTCTCTGACAGTAAGATAATTTGCCCATTTTTTTCTCTCATGCTCTCTCTCTCGCTCTCCCCCATTAAAGAACCACACACACACACACACACACACACACACACACACAAATACAAAAAATTCATAGCCACAGGTATGGGGTGATTAGAAATGGTTTTGTTGACCCCAAGGGGGGATGGTGATATTGATAACATTTTCAAACAGTCTCGCTCATCAAAGGCTTTCCTGTTGAAGTTGTAATCTTCCTTGAAATAGGGCTTTGTTTGCCACCCTGCCATTCACTTGACCGAGAATTCCTCAGCAGTAAGCTAATGGGGATGATTTTGAGCGGGGTCGGCATTGGGGATCGGAGCTGGGGAACCGATCGGGGTGGCCCTGGAGCTCAGAGGTGCCTTGCGGCGATTTGTAGTCCAGGTGACTTTGCAAATTCCCCTCCTGCTTAAGACAGGCCTAGCTGGATGATCATTTTCTAGTCTTTCCCAAGTCTGCACATTAGGGATCAAAAACAGCAAATTAAGTATGTGATTAAAATGCCTAGTCGACATTATTTGACTCCAAAAACAGTATTGTTTAAAAGTTTGGAGGCTTTGAATGAAAGCAATACTTTTATTCAGCAAGTATATATTATATGAATCAAAATCAAATCAAATTCTAATGTTACAAAAGTTTACACAAAATCCCAGTTCACACAAAAATATAAAACAATTTTTTTTTGAAGTTTATTATTGGATTACGTTTTACAAGAAAATACCATTATATGTTTTTTAACTTAAAAATGTAATGTTTAATTCAATGTTACTTGCTATTTCTTTGTAACTGTTTGTGAAATTTACTAGCAATGTCTGAGTGAAAATTGCTAGTAAATTAATTAATTAATTTTTTCATTGCAGCTGTTTTCAACATTACAATATTTCCTGAGCGCCAAATCAGCATATTAGAATGATTTCTGAAGGATCATGTGACACTGAAGACTGGAGTAATGATGCTGAAAATTCAGCTTTGCCATCATATGAATAAATTACATTTTAAAATATATTAAAACAGAAAAGTATTATTTTAAATATTTAATTGTTTTTCCTTTTACAGTATTTGTACAGCCATGGTGAACATAAGAGACTTTTGAATGGTAGTCTACATCTGTATTTATTTTCATTGATGAAACTATTGATTGTATCAGTCAATAAATCAACCAAGAGATAGATGTTGGTCATTACTAATGTGACTTATATAGTACATCAAAAATCTATACTTTGCGTCTTCAAATCATTTTATCCGTAACCGTGCCTAATAGATCAAAAGTCCAGTGTTGATTGATGGTCTGCCGTTGATAACTGAAGATAGAGATCAGAGTACCTCAGGTTTACAGGTGCACTGCATTCTTGGCCAGCCAGCGCTGTGTCACAGGTGAATGTCACTGCGGGGTGTTAACTGAACTTTAGATTTCTTCAAAAGCCAAGCTTGACCCTCAGATAAAGATATTATAAAGGTATTCAGACATTTTCTAATACAAATATGACAGTGGTTTGTGCTACACTATAAACATTTTAGTAACACACTGTGTTCAAAGCTGGAAAGTGACTTGAAATAGTAAAGATATTTTTCCTATAGGCTACTAACTTACATGAATTGGCCATTGTTTTTTTTTTTGTATGTGCTCCAGGAGTCCAGAAATACCTTGGCTGTCAGCACCGGGACAGAACAATAGCCCCCCAGTCCTGTAAAACCCAGGATCACTGAGGGAGAACATACTTTCCAATAGCAGGTGTTTGAGTCTGTCAGTACCTGCTCCTCACCACGACTGCCGGTGAAAGGCTCGGGTTGTCCAGGTGTGCATGTGCATGTGTGTGTGTGCAGGACTTATTCATCTAAGGTTACTATTTGGCAAAGCTGGGGATTGAAACATACTATATGGCGATCAGATTGTTGAGTATGTTCACATCTCACGCGTTTTGTCAGTGTAATGCACATTATTTCACACATTTACAAAGACATTACTTTAAAAAAAAAGTTTTCACATCCTTTCTTGCTGAGGGTTGCTGAATGCATTTTTGTTATTTATAAAAGCAAAAAAATATCTGTTTCTCAAATCATTTTCTCAGAGTGTTTTTGTGCTAAAAAGGACAGTGTTTATTTAGCTGGAAAACTCAATTTTCTTCATTTTGAACTTCCTCCCTGGACACATTTCAGTGTGTTCATAAGCTTGTGAAAGCTGCTTACAATCCCACAAATCAACATCCTCAGACACTTGCAAGCCACAATGCTTTTATTAATATGAGCAAAATAATTAATTGTTTGGAGTTATTATTTTATAAAGACTGTGAGAAGCACAAAAAAAGAGTTTAAATCTGACATAATCATCACTACAAGTATGATGTAAGAGTTTGTGGTGTAATCCTGAAACATTAATTTAATATCACACTTAGTCCTTAGAAGCAAATGAAATTCTCAGGCAGTTATACATATGTGTGTAATGATCGGCCTGCTCAAACTTCCATCTGTAGTTCATCGTCTCTTCTCTTGATAATTTTACACCTAATCACCACTTCTGCATCGAAATATAGCGAGCTCTAATGACAGATGATAATCATGCAATATATGCCTGAAGCATATTGATGTGGGGTTTCCCACACAGAAACACTGTGATGATTGAATTTAAGAAATAAAGCACTCTCATTTGGCACCCAGTGGGTGATCAGAGTTATTCGGCTTTTGCATTTAATAACATTTGCAAAAGGCGACGATGGTAGATAAACATAACCATTAGATTATGTCACACTTTGTATTCAGTTGTCTTCACAAAGTATTCTTTTTACCTACTGAATACATTATTATAAGATTTTGAAATAAATACAGTATATATTAGATAATATTATATAATACTATCTAATATATACAAGCATTGTATATATTAGATATATTGTCTACTATATACAATTATTATATACATCGATCTAAATATAATAATAGTAATAATTATATATTTTAGTGACGTTACTATACATACACACATGCAATATATAACACTTTTGTATTATTACAAATGTATATTTTACATTTTATTTTGTTTTGTGTATTCTTAACACTATACTGTTTAAAGGCAGCAAGTGGTCAAATAAATCATACATTATCATTCCCTATCATGATTTTTAAAAGAACAATGTTGACATAATGAAGTAAAAGCCAGAGCTCTGTTTTGTTGTTGTTGTTGTTGGGCTGTACACAATGTACAAAAAAGGTTAAATGAAAAGAACAATCATGAGATTTTATATCCTCTCCACAGAGATGCATTATCACATTGCAGTTGCCTAAGAAATTAAGCCAAATTGTGGATATAATGGCTGAGGCTTGAGAGAACACAACGTGGGGGCCTGAACGGGGGGAGAGCGGATGAGTGATTCCTGGCACAAGTGGAGAGAAACGAGAGAAAGAAGGAGACAGAAAGAGTAAGAGCGAGAGAAGTATACTGACTAGTGCTTAGCTCGAATGAAAGCTCCTGCTTTGCGGACCAGAGATCAAAACTGAAGGGGCCGGTCTGGGTCTTCACCTGGGCCCTTTGTCATTGATAAGTCTGTCATCCCTGCTGATATTGGAGCAGTAATGGCAACCGATGATTAGCCCACTCCTGAGCCATTAACCACATTTCTTATCCCTCTGCTCATGCTCCGCAGGGGAAAGACACACAAAGAGATCCTTTATAGCCCTTCAGCCTTAAACTCCAAGGCTGTGTCCACCTGACCTGAAAGGCACAACTGTTACGTCCATTTGCCGGATCGCAAAAGAAGAAGTCTGGGACGAGATACATGTCAAAGGTCACGGCGTGGTGCTTCGCCAAATGAGGGGGTTCTGAGTGACCAGCTCGCTGAAAGAGTGCCACGAAGAAAATTACACAAAATTGTCTGTTTTGTCAACATTTCATTGGTAGATTTGCACAAGAAAAAGACCCTCTGCCCGCCCTCAGACAGTTAGAGGGACTGAGCTGGTCAGAATTTGACTGACAAACCTCATTATTTCTGTCTCTATCCCCCCTCTTAAGCGGCGATATTTAATATTGATCTCTTTTTAATGATCCTTAAGTGGCTGAAATTACATCCCCTGAAAAACATGTAAGGTTTGATGCAGGTATTTGAGTTATGGAGCCTCGACTAGAAAAAAAGAGAAAAAAGTCAACACATGGTATTTCACCTATAGCCTTCGAGATGTTTTCTTCAACTTTCGTGGACCCTAAACCCCTTTACTGAAAATAGTTTGCCGTGGCCTGGGTTAATCCTGTACAAATATTTCTCCAAACGCAAGTACCTCTGTATGTGTCTCAGACACTGTCTGCTCCCAGGATTTAAACTTCCTGTTTGTAAAGGACGCAGCAGGAAGTGTCTTGACTTTTCACACACCTCTTCAGGGTGCTGACCGCTCAACTTTAAATCACTTCCACTAGTCACGTCACACTTGTGTGCTGTTCGTGATAAACTGCCTGGTATATGATGCCTTGGTTACATCTGACAAATCTGGTTTACAAGATACAGAGGGGTTCAAATGTCTGAGACCACCAGTGAAAATGCTGTCATTTTTCTAATTTAATGCAGTTCCTTAGATAGTGTTTTCACATTATTCTTTCAATACATTTTTTTTTTCAAATTGTGGAGAATTTGAATTTTTTTTCCAATTTTTTTTTTTAAATAAACAAACTTTGTTTATTTGCAGGTTTAAATTAGATTTTGAATCCCAGTTTCTCAGATTTGTTGTTTACTTTTTAACTTTTTACCCCATTCAGCATATATACAGGGTTTCTGCAGCTCTTCATTTGTGTAGAAAAAAAATTGAGTATAAAGTCGAAAATTTAATGGCATTAAATGTTGCCTGCACTGCAAAAAATAAAAATCTTCATCAGTACTTTTCTCTTGTTTTCCAATACAAATACACAAAATGAAGCAAAATGAAGATAAGTCTTGTTTTTTGAGAAATTAAAATGAGAACAAATATCTGGCAATGGGGTATGAAAACTTGTTTCCTCTTTGAATTAAGCAGCCCGTTGGCAGATATTTGACCTTTTTTAAATCACAAATTCACTTCACAAATTCTCCTTAATTTGTCCTTTTAATTTTCTTTAATTTGTCTTTAAAAAGTCTTCAATTTACCTTTAAAAAAACATGCAGATATCATTAATATGCCAAAATATATAAAAAAATTTACTTTGACGGGAAATAAAATACATTTCTGATCTTAAAATACATTTTGGGTAATATAATAAATAATAAATACATTTAGAATGAAAATATATTTTAATTTATTATTTATTACAAGTAACTCTATGCAAACATATTTTAAAATCTATATTAGTCATTTATTTTTGCATATTTTCAAATGCATTTAAAATAGATCTGAAAATGTATTTTTGCGTTATGAGATTGCCTTATGGCTCAAGCCAAATAATCTGCAAGAACAAGCACACTGCTGAAGAAATTGTTCAGAATTATGCAACACTCAACCTTTCCATGCTTTCCAGTCAAAAACAGATGAAGATCCTATAAGAACTGTTCCTCTCGCCCCCAAGCGGGTCTGTGTGTACTCTGTTGTATGAGAAGCAAGGCAAAATATCTTTCATTAAGTTACACAACCTCAGGAATAAGATGAGGCTTTTGATAAGATCTGGTAATACTGTAACATGAAATTATGGAAAGGCAAAATTGTAATTTTCTAAATAAGCACCTGTGATCTTGCATGAAAGCCTGAAAGCCCCCCATTTATAGGCTCAATCTGCCGACAGCAAAAAAAGAGCAGGAGAAAAAGAAAGAGTGGGAGGGGGGTTTGTACAGAGCAACAGCCTGGAGCAGTAATATCTCGGTCATGAAGGGTCAGCGCTCGGGGAGCAGACAGTGAGCTCAGGTGCTTGCCTGGGAGAATTCAAACCCCTTTGGACTGTACTTCTCATAACTCAGCCAGACCAAGTTTAACCAGGCCTGCATGACCCATAACCATTCTCACTCACTGGCCATTCAGGTGAAGTAAATGGTGGATGCCCACAGCTGTGTAATGCAAGTTAACCTTTGCACCTGACCGAATCAACCTTTGGCCTTTGGTGGTGTCAAGGCATTTTAATGAGTGTGGGATTTTTTGTAGTATTAGTTTCAGAATACACGTAACGATTTTCTTTAAAATGAAATCAATGTAAGCTGGTAGAATGACTGAGAGCTTAATAATCTGTTCATGCCACAATACAAACAACTGGTCAAAAGTTCCCTTATTATATATGAGATATAGAGAAAAACCTTCTTGTTTTTTAATCATGCACATTTACATGGTTATTGTTTTTATGGAACATATTCAATACGACTATACAAAAAAATAAAATAAATGAGTATTATTATTACTATTATATTTTTATTTTATTAAATTATAAAAATTAAACAAACCAAAAGAAATATAAAAAAGAAATATTATTACAGCAACAATACTATTGTATAGTAAAATGAAAAAAAAAATCAAGTATTTATTATTATTATTATTATTTTACTTTATTTTACAGAACAGTACAATTAAGATATTATAAACATTAATCTCATGATTTTCTGTAAAGCTCTTTTGTGAAAAGCGCAGTACAAATAAATTTGACTCGACTTAAAATTACAGTACAAACAAAGTTTTCACTCAGAAATTGCTAGTAAATGTTACAAACAATTACAAAGAAACGGCAAGTAATAGAATTAAATGTGAAATTTAGAAGTAGAGAACTGAAAATAGTATTTTCTTTTAAAATGTACTGCAATAATCTTTTCTTTTTTATCACTTTTTACAGTATAATATTCATGACCGTATTTTTTTGCTTTCAAACAGCTGTTGTTTTGGCAGAAATCTGCAGGAACAAAGATTCTCTTCTGTTGACAACAGATTAATAAATGTCTCATTTTATAAATTTAGGAAGATGGTTGGCACGTGTTGTGTTTGTAAATTATTGACATTATTCATTATGACCAATAACAAAAAAGTTGAACTTCAACTAGAACAAGTAACAACAACAAATACGCTGAAAATTTCGACTTTCTGAATGGAAAGGAACCCAGCATTCTCCATATCCATTATCCTAAATGATGCCACTCTCAACAGCTGGCCAATTAGTAGCCGAGAATACAAATGATGCATCAACTATAATGAGCACGACCCTGTTTCCTGCTTGAGAATAAGCTAGGCTAAAACTAAAATTTCAGAATATCTGTGATCATGTCATGTTGTTTGGCTCAACAGAACTGCATTTCAGCAGAGTGGCGAGCTGGCAGGTCCAGCACAGATTCTCGAATCCTGCCATTGTGGGTTAAGACTTCTGCCAAGCTAAGACAGCTAGCAGTTGACACCTCATAGAGCAAAGGGGGGCAACACGTGTTGTGTTTGTAAATTATTGACATTATTCATTATGACCAATAACAAAAAAGTTGAACTTCAACTAGAACAAGTAACAACAACAAATACGCTGAAAATTTCGACTTTCTGAATCGAAAGGAACCCAGCATTCTCCATATCCATTATCCTAAATGATGCCACTCTCAACAGCTGGCCAATTAGTAGCCGAGAATACAAATGATGCATCAACTATAATGAGCACGACCCTGTTTCCTGCTTGAGAATAAGCTAGGCTAAAACAAAATTTTCAGAATATCTGTGATCATGTCATGTTGTTTGGCTCAACAGAACTGCATTTCAGCAGAGTGGCGAGCTGGCAGGTCCAGCACAGATTCTCGAATCCTGCCATTGTGGGTTAAGACTTCTGCCAAGCTAAGACAGCTAGCAGTTGACACCTCATAGAGCAAAGGGGGGCAACCTACGTTCTTGTGGTCTGACTGCTCCGCTTCACCTAATTACCTTCCGATTACTCTGACAAATTCTCTATTTCCGTTCCTAAATGGAGGCTCTGGCAACGGCTCTTCCTGTGGTGGTTAATGTTCCCGTAGTGAAAACAACCTACCCATTCGTTTCATTTTCCAATCTCTATAACATAATCCTCAACACCGGCAAAGTGGCCAGCAAATAACACCTCACCTCCACAGCTACCCCAACCCCCGAGGGACGGGCCCAACACGGCCAGCCGGGAGAAAGCGGGTTGGTCTCTTGAAGGATTTCTGCTCGTGTATGTGCGTTAGGTGGGAAGAGAAAGGGTATTGTGCTCCTACCAATATGTTCCTTTCTCATCTGGATAGTTTCCTCATCACCTCTTTAAATCTTAAAGTGTTTGGCATGAAGCCTGAGTCGGGTTCTCCTGAGGCTTTCTACCATGAGCATTCAGGGTCAGTGGTTGCCGTAAATCTCCCAATTCTCTTGGTTTTGGGTGCAATTGTTCATGGAACCGTATGCGGAATACAAATACATTTTCCCTTCTGTTTAATTGCTCGGTTTCTTCGCGATGCCAATGGATGAAATCATTTTTATGCCACTTTGAATATCTCAGTAAATATGTATGAATTTTATTTCAACTATATATCTCCCTGCACATTAGGCTTGTCAGTCTCCCATAGGCTAGGATGTTTTAGGTCTTTAATAAAGAAAGTGCACTGCCATTTAATTGGCTCCCTGAAGATCTCTGAGGAAGGGACCTAAAGACTGCGAAAGCCACTTGGCAAAAGGTTCATACGAATGGCGAGAAATTTGATAATGAAAGGCCTTCAGACGTGTGGAGAATTTCCACACAACTGACAAATGATCATGGCAACAGTACCGATGCGGTAAGCGTCATGCTTTAACTTGGATTACCCAGAACCATCTTCCATTTCTCCCAATACTGTTTCTCCCAATATGATGTGCGAGTTGTTAAAGGCTCCTCATAAACCCGAGATGAACGCCAGTCTCCTGCTTTTAAATGGGGCTTTTCTGGAGGCGAAATGATGGCAGACGTTTTGTTCACACTTCATTCCAGAGCAATGCAATAAGTGACATGACCGTGGTCCCGACCAAGGCTCAAAAAGTCATGGCCTTTACCGTGTCTGTCTGTGTCCCTTAGTCCTTCCCACTGACGTGGGATCTCAACTCTGATTTCCTAAATAAAACAGACGCATGTCCATGTGGACACAGCTGAGCCAGAAATACATTCTTGGACTCCTTATAAAGAACACAAAGGGGAAAACACTGCAGGTACGGATCAAACAGGTGGATGACGGTGCTGTGGAAATACTTGCACATGCTTGACTGGAACACAGAGATCCCGCCACTTTTCTTAGTACATTCAACATCTGGAAGGATTAATGTGCAGTTGCTGTTTGCTACAGAACCACAAGGAGGCAAAGTTAAAGCAAAAAAAAAAAAAAGGTTAAAAGATGTGTTTCCTGTTAATTTTTCATGATATTTAAAGAGTAAAGTCTTAATGACATATCTTACTCTGTAGGGAAGGTCAACGTAAAATCCACTTATTTAATGTATACACAGCAAAGTTAGGGAGGATTCAAGAGGGGCAGAAGTTCAACACAATATTTACAAGCAGTGTGTGTGATTAAAAGCATAATTCAATTAGTCAGGGACTCACCCCTCTTTGGGTCAAAGTTCAGATTGTCAGCGGAAGGATACCGCAGATGCTTCTGCTAAATTAAACTGATTTATAATTACTGATAATACTTAAAACCTGAAATCTGAACTAACACTATTATAGTACTATTTATACATTTATAAAATGTATTTATATTATATTATATTATATTATGTTATGTTATATATTATATTATATATTGGTTATAGTTTTATCTGTAAATCATTTTGCATTATATTTATAATTAAATATTACAGTAATAATTATACTTATAATATAATAAAATGTAAACTATTATTGCTTATATTTGTAGCTATAAAGTAAATTATCGTGAATATTATAAATATTAAAATTAAATATAAAATTATACTGTATAACTACTGTACAATTATAAGATGTAATTTTCCATAAAATGTATATATTATATTATATTATATTATATTATATTGTTTTTGTTTTATCTACAAATTATTTTAAATCATTGTACGCACACTTAAAAATAAATATTAAATTGCAGCAATATTAATAGTATATAGTAAAATGTATGTTATATATTTGTAGCTATAAATAATTGTGAATATTATTAATATTCAAATTATATATGGAGAGAATACTAATGATACAATAAAATGTATAATTAATAAATATTCAATGAAATATTAAATTATTTAACTATTGTGCTATGTACTATACAATGTAATCTACTATATCTATTCCAGTTTTATTTCAGATGTGTTTTCACAGCTGTGGTTTAACATTGTGGATGATGATATAGAGCTGTAAACGACAGAAATCACAGCTGTTTGGCCCTGCAGGAGATGGTGCTCTGCTGATATGGAAAAACAAGTCGAACAAGAATGATAATTTATTGCATGCTGTGAGATGTCGTGACAGCTCTGTAAAGGACATGCATAAATCAGTAGCAATTGGAAAAATTGCAGTTTTTAACTCTTGTGGCAGTGCGCATGGAGGTCTGCATGCAATTATTTGAGTACATGCATACTGTGACCTCCTCTCAATGTGATGTTAAGTTACTCTCGTGACAAAAAAGGCCAGGAATCAAAAAAGTATCCAACAAAATGACATGGTGCTGAAAAGGTGGCTTGTCTGACAGGTGCAGCCCTCACAAGGACAGATGTGCATGAAATATATGTTTGCACAATATTCTTGGATGATATTGCATTGCAAGATTGAAATCTTACTATCGTCATCAGATTAGGCTGGAGGATGGCCTGTCAAAAAATGGTAACAATAAAACAATGTAGTTGACATTCACAATAAAAATGTCAAAGAAAAAACATTCATAACAGGACATTTGTTTTAGGACAGAGCAGTCAACGCTAAAATATATGAAGCACAGAAACAAGATTTTGGATATCAACATGAAATGAATCCGTATGAAAAGCAACCAGATTTACAATGTTAGTTTTATGTTCGCTTGGGCCTCAGATTTATCAGTGTTTCATACACACAGTAGAGACATAAGAAAATACCTTTTTTAAAAAAAAAAAACTTTTCTTAGAATTTCTGGACATGATGGGGCTAAAGCTTCTCAGAGAACTGCATTGGGCCCTAATGCTAACTTAGCATCTCTGCTAACCTTCGTTTTTAGCAAAGTAGAGTTAGTGTAGGCCATTCAGTGCATCGCCTGCAGCTAGCCATGCTAAGATCTTGTGTGTTTACACAGATGGCATTCTGTCCTCTTCCATCGACTGCTCCTATAATTCCCAGCGTAACAACTTCCCCTAAATGTAGCCTTTGAAAAATTCCAAAAGCAACAGGCACATAGCATTTTAATAAGAGAATGGCTTGATTCGACACATATTGTCCAGTGTCCCGGTCCTCCCAGTCCATCTAAGACTGGATTTCTGAGCCTTCGTTCCGAACATCTGAGAATGTCTCTGTGAGAGAAGGACTGGAAGATAGCATTGAGAGATTTCGAGAAACGCAAACCATATGTAAACAGAGATCTCTTCAGTGCCCAGTGTCTGCTGTTAAAAAAAAAACTTTTCTTAGAATTTCTGGACATGATGGGGCTAAAGCTTCTCAGAGAACTGCATTGGGCCCTAATGCTAACTTAGCATCTCTGCTAACCTTCGTTTTTAGCAAAGTAGAGTTAGCGTAGGCCATTCAGTGCATCGCCTGCAGCTAGCCATGCTAAGATCTTGTGTGTTTACACAGATGGCATTCTGTCCTCTTCCATCGACTGCTCCTATAATTCCCAGCGTAACAACTTCCCCTAAATGTAGCCTTTGAAAAATTCCAAAAGCAACAGGCACATAGCATTTTAATAAGAGAATGGCTTGATTCGACACATATTGTCCAGTGTCCCGGTCCTCCCAGTCCATCTAAGACTGGATTTCTGAGCCTTCGTTCCGAACATCTGAGAATGTCTCTGTGAGAGAAGGACTGGAAGATAGCATTGAGAGATTTCGAGAAACGCAAACCATATGTAAACAGAGATCTCTTCAGTGCCCAGTGTCTGCTGTTTGTTTTCATAAACTTCACAGTCAATGCACCCCTGAACCCTCAAGCCATGGAGAGTTTGTGTCAGGGTGTTATGTTCTCAATGTCTTACTTTGCTTTATAGTACTGAAAAATATTACAATGCCGGATTTGATGTAACTGCACTACTGAGATAACTCAGAAAAAAACAATGATAAACAATGGTAAACATTTCCCAATCTACCCGAATTCAAACATATATTTCATTGCTGAAGTCAAATAAATTCACATATGGTAATGAAAAGTTATTGTGAAGTGAAAAAGATGATTTATTACCGATAGAGCCAACTTAATAGAATTTATCATGCTCAAAATAAGTTGTTTTATCAACAGCGCTTGTGGCATGACATAAATTACCATAGAAAATTATTTTGACTCATCCAGCAGCTTTAATAAAGGGGAAAAAAGAAGAATAGAACTGTTACAGTGAGGAACTTGAAGAAACAAGGGCATTCATTTCAAAGGTTTAAAAACAAAATGTGATGCTATTATCTATTAAAGCAGAAAATGTATTTTTGTATTAGCCAATTTCCATATATAAAAAGAATTTCACTTTAAAAATGTGTAATGGAACTTCTGTATTTCTTTATGTAAACAGTCTTCTGGTAGCAATATTTGGTACAATGGTACAATATTTATTTGCTGCTATACTTACAAAAAGGAGTGTATTTTAACATTTACTGCATTACTTATATTTAAAGGACCTCAGTGTAACCTTAATTTCTGCTTTTACTAGAAAACTGAGAAATAGTTTTGTGGTAATAAACATCACGCTACAAATGCAGTAAGTAGATTGATACAACAAAGGAATGTTCAAAACAATATGGAGAAAAAAGTGAAAAATCAAATGCACGGACCTCATGAGAAGCCGGAAATGTGAGTTATATTTTAAGCCCATAGCTTAAAATTTTACACTAACAAATTACTCTTTTTCAACATACAGTTAAAAAGTTATCAAAACATGCTACAATATCACAAACTCAGAAAACAATTGACATTGTGTGAACAGAATGTAACAGAGAAAACTTTTCTGGTCCCTAAAAAAACTCTTTATTGGTCCCTAAAACCTAAACTATGCCTCCAAAATTGTAGCTGTCTAGAGTTAGCTCTAGCAGGGGTTCTAGGAAAACCACCCGTGAGCAAGTTGTCATGTGTAACAGGCTTCAGCTTCAGGCTGAGAATATTGTTTTCTTATCAATTATTCAGAATGCCTCAGATGGGAAGGTGGTAAGAAAAGGGAAATCAATGCTGGGAAATTGCCAAGTGAATCAATGGTGAAGAATTCTTCTCCATGGCCTCACATTTTTGCTCCTGATCTGTGGTTTACTGGCAGCTGACAAAACACCATAGTGCATTATTAAATAGACTCTTTGCTTACCTATGATGCTCTCTCCCGTGAGCAGGTATAAAACCTTATTTACAACCTCAAAAGGTCAAAGGGTCACATAATAGTGTAGACGGAGAATGCAAAACAGTCAGACAGTGTCTTTTTGCAGGGAATTTAGAGAGACTACAGCAGTGTGACACCCATAACAAGCCCACTAAAACATCTTAACAAATTAGTCCATTTGGCTTCCACCCAGATGAGGACCGCTTACTGTCTGTCACCTGTGTAATTTCTCTCCAATTTGTGTTATGCGCTACAAATTAAGCTTCATTGCAAAAATGTAAACAGGGAACAGTGAAATAATACGATTGTGAAAGAGAGGGAGAGTGAGTGAGAGATGTCTGTCATCCTGGCTCTCAGGTAAATAATAAGGGATTAGGGTGCAGGTGAAAGAATTTTGAGTATGATGATGACAGATGATACAGACACGGGGCTGAGGAGGCCTCTCACGAGGACACATGCCTGTCTCAAGGGTAGGTGCCTCTTTAAGACAGCAACGCAAAAACTGCACTGCCTTTTTTGTGGCTTTATTGCATTGTTATACTGTATGTTATAGAGCTATAAAGAATTTACAGTTTTATAGAATTCATTTATTTTTTAAATTGACAGTGGCTTTCTCAAAACTTGAAACCAGTAGGAACCAGAAAAAAAAATATTATATGTTATTTTGCTTATATGCAATGTGCTTATATAGGTGCTCAACAAACATTTCTTATTATCAATGCTGAAATCAGTTGCTTAATATTTTTGTGGAAATGGTGATACATTTTTTTCAGGACTGAATAGAAAGTTCAAAATCATTTATTTGAAATACAAATCTTTTGTAACAATCACTAGTGGTAACAATGAATGTATATGTATATATATATATAGTCTTACTGACCCCAAACATTTAAATGATAGTGTATATATATAATATATACTGTGTAACAATAGTGTATAAAACTGCAAGCTTGATTTCGCTTTTATGTAACAGTTTGATGTACACTACAAGTTTGGGGATAGCTTTTTCTTATCTTTTTTTTTTTTTTAAAGAAATTAATACTTTTATTCATCTTTTTAAATTAGCATATTTGAATGATTTCTGAAGGATCATGCGACACTGAAGACTGGAGTAATGGCTGCTGAAAATACAGTTTTACCATCACAGGAATAACTTATTTTAAACTATAGTAAAATAGAAAACAGTTATTTTAAAAACTGTAATATTATATTCCACAATATTACAGTTTTATTGTATTTTTTTTTTACATCAAATAAATGCACCCTTGCATTTATTTAAGAGTCTTCTTTCAAAAACATAAAAAAATCTGACCAACTCCAAACTTTTGTTTGATAATGCACATTAAAGAATATTTAAGTTAATTAGGTTTGTATAGCATATTTCTATGAAATTTCTCCTTGCCACGGTCACTCACCTTTATCTCGCAGAATTCTCAGTTCTCTGTAAAGCTGATTTGGAACGAAATTGAATGTGAAATGTTCTACACAAATACATTTTAATCAAATTGAAGATGCTTCTCTTTAAATTTACTGGATAGAAAAATTTCAAATTATTTTCCAGATAATATTTTAAATATCTATTGACAAAATATCTGATAATTAATTAAATCATGAGAATTAATTAAATCACATGAACAAATGTGCTGAATATTAGCAGGACAATTATGACTGTGATATTGCTTTAATTTAATAGTTTGATATACACAACCATTCAAAATGTTGGGGTCAGTAAGATTTCTATATACTGTATATATATATATATACATATACAAAGAAATTAATACTTTTTTGCAGCAAGCATGCAATAAATAGATCAAAAGTGACATTGACAGCAGAAACATTTATAATGTTGTAATGTAAAACTTATTCTTTCTTCTCAGTGCTATTCCAGAGTAGGAGGAGAGTTTAACATATACTACCATTCAAAAGTTTGGGGTCAGTAAGAGTGTTTTTTAAAGATATTAATACTTTTAGGTCAGCGGTTAAAGCATTGTTAGTGTATGGTAGGACATATAAGGAATTTTCCGGATGGTAGTTTAGAGCAGGGATTCGTGGGAATTGTGTTTGATTGATATACGTATACTACCATTGAAAAGTATGGGGTCAGTAAGTTATTTTTTTTAATGATATTAATACTTCTATTCAGCAAGGACTCATTAAATTGATCAAAAGTGACAGTGAAGTAGTATAATGGAATAATGTTAAATAAAACCTATTTTTCTTCTCTCCTTCCAGAAAGGCTACATCCGTTCCTGCTCATCTATGCTCAGTGCTGTTCTAGAGTATTGTGCAATAGAGCTCTGATGACTGTTAAAACAAACAGACACTAGGAACACTTTTGTCTCAGTAAACAAATCCTCACTGAAAACGCAAGCATTTCGAGGGCCTACCAAAATTCCCACTCCCTGTGGTGATTCATGCTGTTTTTCTCTCACAGACAGACAGTGCCTCTCCTCTCTCGAGTCGCCGATATGAGATGTGTGTCTGGCCCTATAGCGTAGCGCCCGCGACCTCGTCCTGAACTCTGCGTGCACTGCTCCTCAGTCTGAACTTCCTCACAAAGGCACACATTATTACCCCTGGTCCCCGAGCCTCATCCATGGAAACTCTGGGAATCAAACCTGGCATGAGGCAAGCTGAGACTTAGATGAGACTTAAAAATGAGGGGGGCGATGCGCAGTTCAACTTTTGCTAAACCTACTCGCTTACACGTATGAGACACCAAAAGCATGAGGGGGTCAAGAATGTGCATCAAATCAGCCTCCTGCGGTACCCATGTCCCCACCTAAATCTTGAGGCTCCTCAGACTCCCACAAACCCTGCACCCTGCCAGCCATCTCTGCCCTGAAGGCTCCTTCAGACCCCTCTCAGGAATTTCACATGGGGATCGGACCAGGCCCACAGCTGGGCGGGGGATTTATGCCCTCGGTTCATTCTCCATTGTCCAGAATGGGATCCCGTGGAGCGCTGTGCCTGCCTTTATGATTCTCCAACTCAGCACTGGGTTTCTCGGCTGAGGTCAGAGGTTAAAGCATCGTTAGTGTACTGTAGGGCATATTAGAAATTCCAGGATGGTACACTCTTAAAAATGAAGGTTCTATTTCGGCATCTAAGAAGAAACTTTAACATCCATGGAACATTTCCATTGTACAAAAGGTTCTTTATAGTAGAGAAAAGTCATTAAAATGTTAGAATGGTTTACACTTTTTTCTTTGCTTGAAATAATTGGTTCTTTATAGAAATGTTCACCGAAAGTGTTTTTTTTTTTTGCGAAATCACATGGTTCTTCTATGGCATCACTGTGAAAAACCTCTCTTGAAACCTTGTAGTTTAGACCAGGAATTGGAAGCCATTTGGAAGGAGAAGATGATGAGAAGAACCAAAAGACATTTCAGTAGCGTTCTCGGGAACGATCATGTAATATCGTGTAGTATATGAAAGCAGTGATTTGAGCCATAACTCAGGTTAGTGAGCGGGCCGATGGGTCTCCAGAGGGGTCATGTCTGATAATGATGAGTTTTATGGCCTTTTGATTGAAGGCAAGCTTCTCTTAATAGCATTCATTTTAACGCACACTCATCTTTCCCTACTGTGCTGCAGTTGGACATTAACAAGCATTTATGATTACACCAAATAAAATTATAAATACAAATTAGATTACTGTTTTTCGCAGTCGAACGGTGAGAACAGTCCTTGGTAAAATTTGGAATCATTAACATATCAGTCAATGAATACAATAGCGTGCATCTGCAGAAGAAAATCACTGAAAGCAAAATCAATACTCTCACTATAATTATCATTTCTTCATTTTGTTGTTTGGAAAAGTCGTTAGACATCAATACATTCTAAATAATGTCAGCAACCTCATTATATGGCAATACATTTTAAATAATGTCAGCCATTATGATTCATATTAGTTAACAAATATAAATAATATTTATTGTTGTTTTTCTATACTGTGTGTGCTGTGTATGCAAAAGAGGTGAAAGGGTGAATAAAACAATATAAAATAAGAATAGAAAACATTATCACAATTATCCTTTAGTGTTTTTTTTTTTGGCGAAATCACATGGTTCTTCTATGGCATCACTGTGAAAAACCTCTTTTGAAACCTTGTAGTTTAGACCAGGAATTGGAAGCCATTTGGAAGGAGAAGATGATGAGAAGAACCAAAAGACATTTCAGTAGCGTTCTCGGGAACGATCATGTAATATCGTGTAGTATATGAAAGCAGTGATTTGAGCCATAACTCAGGTTAGTGAGCGGGCCGATGGGTCTCCAGAGGGGTCATGTCTGATAATGATGAGTTTTATGGCCTTTTGATTGAAGGCAAGCTTCTCTTAATAGCATTCATTTTAACGCACACTCATCTTTCCCTACTGTGCTGCAGTTGGACATTAACAAGCATTTATGATTACACCAAATAAAATTATAAATACAAATTAGATTACTGTTTTTCGCAGTCGAACGGTGAGAACAGTCCTTGGTAAAATTTGGAATCATTAACATATCAGTCAATGAATACAATAGCGTGCATCTGCAGAAGAAAATCACTGAAAGCAAAATCAATACTCTCACTATAATTATCATTTCTTCATTTTGTTGTTTGGAAAAGTCGTTAGACATCAATACATTCTAAATAATGTCAGCAACCTCATTATATGGCAATACATTTTAAATAATGTCAGCCATTATGATTCATATTAGTTAACAAATATAAATAATATTTATTGTTGTTTTTCTATACTGTGTGTGCTGTGTATGCAAAAGAGGTGAAAGGGTGAATAAAACAATATAAAATAAGAATAGAAAACATTATCACAATTATCCTTTATTCACATAATGAGAGGAAATAAAAATCGAAATAATATTTATTGTTTTTCTAAACAACATAGTTATGTGTACTGTTTATGTAAAAGTTGTTTCTATTTTCTCAATAAAAAGGGTAAATAATAAAATAACATATACTGTGTCAAAATCATTATAATCTATATAAAGAGAAGAAATAAAAATCTAAATAATATTTAGTATGGTTTTTCCAAATAAGATACTTACGTGAGAAAAAATACTGTCACAAACATCATCCATCTATTATGTCAACGTCAATAATGGTGTTCTCTCATGTTAACTGTAGTGCACAGGCTGAAATGTAGGGGGCAGTATTGAACCGAGAGAGGTTCTATTTCCATTCTATGGGCTCTGAGCTGCTGTGGATTGGTTTCTTCTCTCTGTAGCTACACCAGTGACATAACATTGACTTACAGAGGTTGAACAGTTTGTACCAGACAATATGCCAGACAGTGTTATTTTAAGAGGCTAATCATGCCAAGAATTAGTGTCATGAGAAGAAAACCTTTGTATTTGCACAGCAGGTCAACACAAACATGGAATTCATTACTGGCAATACTTCACAATTACTAATCGCTCATTTGCATAAATTTCATAGAATGCTCTTTGGAGAGTCTGTGTTATATTCAATGATATTACCATCAGATTTGTGTTTGTTTGGGTAATACAGTAGTTAGAAACGATCAAAAAATCTCTCTTGGACAATCACAGAAGGTGTTGATGTAGATGGAGAGACAGCAGGAACAGAAGGTGTTTTCAGCCGCTGATATAGCCTATGTCACATCAGTCTACACTATGTGGCAGGTAGTTGATAGTTTGGGACACTTGCAGTGCTCCAAGTAACTCAGACCGACTAGCTCTGACTGGGGAATGTTTTAATCATATCTGGTCCAATTACTGTAAAGTCCCGACTGGGATCTCGGCCTGAACTCCCACCACTTCCGCTAACACCATTCAGAGAAGTCTGACCATGTAATTCAATACAGTATTTTAATAGGAGGAAAACTGTTAAATTAATTTAGCATCGTAAAATAGTAAGGCAACACTTGACTTCAAGTTCTCCCTTAATGGTGTCTGGATTTTTAAAGA
>NW_015506082.1:188700-200654 GCF_001515645.1 Sinocyclocheilus grahami
TTTTTCCAAATAAGATACTTACGTGAGAAAAAATACTGTCACAAACATCATCCATCTATTATGTCAACGTCAATAATGGTGTTCTCTCATGTTAACTGTAGTGCACAGGCTGAAATGTAGGGGGCAGTATTGAACCGAGAGAGGTTCTATTTCCATTCTATGGGCTCTGAGCTGCTGTGGATTGGTTTCTTCTCTCTGTAGCTACACCAGTGACATAACATTGACTTACAGAGGTTGAACAGTTTGTACCAGACAATATGCCAGACAGTGTTATTTTAAGAGGCTAATCATGCCAAGAATTAGTGTCATGAGAAGAAAACCTTTGTATTTGCACAGCAGGTCAACACAAACATGGAATTCATTACTGGCAATACTTCACAATTACTAATCGCTCATTTGCATAAATTTCATAGAATGCTCTTTGGAGAGGCTGTGTTATATTCAATGATATTACCATCAGATTTGTGTTTGTTTGGGTAATACAGTAGTTAGAAACGATCAAAAAATCTCTCTTGGACAATCACAGAAGGTGTTGATGTAGATGGAGAGACAGCAGGAACAGAAGGTGTTTTCAGCCGCTGATATAGCCTATGTCACATCAGTCTACACTATGTGGCAGGTAGTTGATAGTTTGGGACACTTGCAGTGCTCCAAGTAACTCAGACCGACTAGCTCTGACTGGGGAATGTTTTAATCATATCTGGTCCAATTACTGTAAAGTCCCGACTGGGATCTCGGCCTGAACTCCCACCACTTCCGCTAACACCATTCAGAGAAGTCTGACCATGTAATTCAATACAGTATTTTAATAGGAGGAAAACTGTTAAATTAATTTAGCATCATAAAATAGTAAGGCAACACTTGACTTCAAGTTCTCCCTTAATGGTGTCTGGATTTTTAAAGATTATGTTCACTGTAAAAATATTTGATTATGTTGCAAATTATAAAAAAAAAGTAAAACAGTATTTTAAAGCACATTGTGCCAAATGTGGACATTTGTGACATTTTAAACAATTACATTATTCATTTAGCAGATGCTGATCCAAAGCGACTTACAATAACAATTTATGTTTTCCAGAAAAAATATTTTCTGTTTTTTTGTGTATACATATATCCCTATAAATATACCTGCCATTTTATTTTTTAACCTTTTCAGTTATTCTTCTGAAGTATATATCTGTAAATATCGGTTTTGTTTATATATATATATATATATATATATATATATATATATATATATATCATCTTTTCTAGTTAAATATATATATATATATTTTTCAGATTGTTATTTTACCTCTTGCTTATGTAGGCCTATTTTGCTTATTAAAAAAAATAATAATAATAATCTCAGCCCAAGACCTTTAACAAACAATATGTAATCAATATGTTAAATGATCATTACATATACATCCTGAAAATTATTTAAAAAGTAGCAAACTGGTATAAAGCAGTACATTAACGCATATTATGTCATTTGTGGACAAAAACAATGACTGTTCTCATAAAGAAAAGTAGGCTATTTCTTAATATTACTATTTTATTTATTTATTTTTATTAAATAAAATATAAAATAAAATATTTTTTAAATATAAATAAAAAATATTTTTGTAAACAAATGCCAGAATGTTATTTTATTTTATTTATTTAGCTTATTGTTGCCCTGCTGGTGAGATTTGTTTTAAGCCAAGACCATTAATAAACACTATAAATATGCAAATTACTTTTATTAAAGGTTTTATGTCAACATTGGCAAATACTATGGTACATCAGCGTCATGAGCAATCCAGTATCAAAAATTCCTCCTACATCCACAATATATCCTATAGATACTGTAGCTAAACAGAAATACTTTATTGATCCCTGAGGGTAAATTCAGGTGCAAAACCCAGCTGCATTATTGTTAAATGCACATGCAAAAAGCATACCACATAACTGTAACAGACAACAAAAAGTACACACAATCTCACACACACACATAAATACAGCTCACAACCCTCCATCTCCACACACACACACTGCTCCATGGGGACTCAGATGCAGGTGGTAGCTGTCTGGTGTCCTTTAGTAAAGTGTGCCCCACGGCGGAGCCTCGGGCCAGTCTCTTCACCCTGTTTATTGTGCCTCTGCGAGTCGGCAAGATAAATGCTGAGCACAGCACACAGTAACAGCTAGCGCCACTGAAGATGGATGCCCTGATTCAGAGCTCCCCCGCCATATGAGCCAATTTGTAAAGGACAATAAGTTTAAAAAGAAGTGAGGATCTCAAACACAGCCATCCACACATACAGACTCAACAGCGGTTTTGAGTTTTCTGAGAAATATCACTCTGAAACAGTCGTGACAACGTGAAAGTTCAGAAGTGCTTTGTATCAGGATGCTTTTTCTGGTATTAGGACGATAACATAGCCACAATCATTATTTCCAAAAATTTGGCCTTATAACAGACAACAAAACAAAAGTGATGGTGTGTTGGAGATGCTGATAAACAAACAAATTCCTCCGGCTCGGCGTCAACACACAATCTCACTAAATCCGTCCATACGCAGTCGCCGCTGCGTTGTATTTCTGAAGTGATATTTTTGAGATGACGTTTTGTGCATCTGTAGTAACCACACAGCATATTACATTTAAAATTCTCCCTTGTAAAATACCAGACTAAAATTCAGACGCAAAGATGAAAAAAATGAGCCCACACTGTTTATTCCTAGCAGTTTTGATGATGTGTTAGGCTTCCCACTTTAGAAACCTCCGCCCCAGCACCCTGAGTGTGCGTGAGTGAGTGCACAACGTCTGCACAATCAGCCCAAAGAGTCGGACGGACGACCGGCCCGGCTGGACAGCCACTAATAGGAAGCAGGTCAGGACTGGTGTGGGAGTCAAGGAAAGGTCAGCCCGGGCTAACTATCAAAGATGAGTGCAAACCTATCCCTGTGGAAAAGACTGTTAGGAAAACATCAGCCTCTGCCATGCCAGCCTCCTAAGAGTGGGAGTATCCCTCTGTTAATTAATTCAAGACTGTGGGACCTGCTTTCTCCGCAGCTTTTCTCTCTCCATCAGACTCAGAGTTCAAACGCAAGACCAAGTGATTAGACACAGTCAATTTGAACGTGCAGCCAGACTCGTGACGTTCCCACAGAATTAGTGGAAAGACAAGAAAATGTGAGGTTAAAGGAAAACAATGCATTTATGAAATTGAATTTTTCTTTGACAGTGAATTTTTCTTTCCAGAAACCTTTATGAGGCACGACTATAACAATAAAAAATAATTGTTAAAAAAATGTACTAAAAAAATCCAACCTTACCATGCATTCACAGACAGATGTTTCTTTCAAATAAATTAATTGATTTGATTATTATTATTGATTACTATTTCTACTACTACTCATTTTATTTATTTATAACAAGTATCTGTCTATGAATACATGGCCAGGTAGGATACATTTTTTTCTGAATATGTATACAAAACAGAGAAATAACTTTTTTTCATGGTTATTTCTCATACAGAATTAATTAAATATAACAGAAATACATTTCTATACAGAAATAAACGTTATTCTACCTGGCCATGTATTCATAGACATTCTCTAGAAAGAAAGAAAGAAAGAAAAAAAGAAAGAAAGAAAGAAGAACATGGAAAATATACATGGTTAGCCATGGGGAAAATATGGTAATAAATGTATTATAGGTCTCTTGTTTGGGGATTTTCAGAAACACCCAGTGAGTTAGAAAAGCCACAGCCTGATAGACAGTGAAAGAGCCATATAAAAATAAAGACAGATGTGGAAGCACAATGTTTCGTTCGACAGAAGCCGTAGCAATGATGCGGATGTCTAGACATTTGTAATATGAAATGTGTCATTTCATCCTATTACATTTAAGCCGTGTTTCAAAATATTATCTAGCTCAAAGCACAGTGACAGCAAATCTGAATCCAAACTATGATCTCAGCTTTAGCTGTTCAGCTCAACGGGACCAGGATATCCGATTTTTCCAAAACAAAAAGTGGTTACCTAAATCATGTGGATTAAGTGGCGCTGAGGTATATAAATACAATAGAGTACAAAGCCTAACCACACAGATGCCGCTGGACCACAACTTTCTATCATCTGAGACCATTTAATAATCGCAAACTAACAAATAAACAGAAATATCTCCAACATGAAGTCATTTAAAACACTTCCACCCACCAATACCATCACAGACATACTGCTACACCTGCTAGTCGGCCCTTTGGCCCTGATGGCGGGTCCTTGATCTCTGCCACCTCTTCTAGCAGACTGAAAGAGGAGCATGCAATGCCGTTAACTGAGCCACTCCTCCCAGCTTTTTGTACTAATGATGGAGTGCTTTCTGCCCTCCAGCTGTCACCCATCCGCTGTGACTCTCTGACACGTGCATACTCAAGCTTCAAACACACACATGCATGCACAATTCAAGAACTACTGCAATGAAGTGAATGCAACAATTTTGTGAACGATTTACACGGCAAATGCGTTCTGCTTGCGTCTCATGAATGTGTCTCGTCTGCTAAACCATGAAGATGATCTCATCTCTATAGACATTTACTTACACCATAATGATAATGCAAAGAGGTTTAATTCCCCATAACTAAAAATTGGTATTTTAAGCTCTCAATGCTGTACATTTATCAACAAATGAACATTTTGTGCATGCAACAATTGATTATTATAACTGGTGATCATGGCATCAATGAATTCATGAAATAACAAGTGGCTGCATGGCCAATGAATACATTGAGTTTGTCATTTGAGAATTTCATGTTGTGCGTCTTCACCGAGTGCTGGTTAGCCACACTCTTAGCATAAATGCTTTGTGGTTTAAAGACAAAAAAACAAACTAAGAAACAAAGCTGAAGCTAAGTGCCAGGATACACACCATGGGGCAGGAATGCTCTCCTGACATAAATATAGACACGGTTAATACAAATAGAAGGACTCATTTAGCGCTATAGATATACTGTATATATATTTTGACCAAAGCATGCAAGCAATTCAATGATGTAAGCATTTTGAGAGTGAGAAAACCTCTTAACCAAAAATGGCAATTCTGTCATGAATCTCATGTTGTTCTAAACCTGAATGATTGATTTATTCTAAACCTGAATGATTTATTTCTTCTATGGAACGTAATAGGTAGAATATCCTGGAGAATATCCTTGACACTATTTTTATTACAATGAATATGAATGGATAAATTTAACTCACAGACTTAATAATGCGGTCAGAACAATTAACAGCCCAAATGAAATGGAAGATTATCATTGAATAATGACATAAATTCAGCTATGACTTCAGAAGACTTGGAATATAAAGCAGTTGTATTTTTATCATAAACTGTAAAGAAAATTATGTTGAAACTAGATATCAATGGAGTAGGCTTTGCAAGAAAATACACAATTTAACACTTTAATAACAATTAATAACACAATTAATTAATTGTGCTGCTAGCTGTTTTTTGACTGTGAAATTTACAAGCAATTGCTGAGTGAAAATTATTTCAAAATAAATCCTATATAAATCCCACACCAATTTTTTTTTGTGTCGTTTTTATGATACTTTTCTTGTGTGTGTGTGTGTGTGTGTGTGTGTGTGTGTGTGTGTGTGTGTGGATTGAAATGTTCTTATCCATTGTAATTGCAAAGAGTGACCTTTTCTGTTTCACAGAAAACAGACAGTCATACAGGCTGGACAAAACATGACATGGAGTAAATTATGAACTTTTGGGCAAATGCCTCTAGTTTTGTGTATTGGGTTCAAGCACTCAGCATTTTTAGACACTCAGCATAAATGTAATTTGTTATTAAGACAAAAATATCTATGTAGGAAGGACTTTTTGTGTGTATGCCCTGTTAACTGTTTCATGTCAACCTATCAGCACTCAAAAGCACAAAAAAGTGTCGCAACCAATCTCTACTGAGGATTCCCTCATCGCATGAAGCCCATTGGGCATCGGCGTTCTGTAACGTGAGTGGCCAGCACATTTTCCGAGTTGATTAGTTTATTGTTTTAGAGTGTGATTCCCTGTTGAGATCATTAACAGCTTGAGACTGATGTAAGCTCCTGCTGAAACACACTTACTCTCTGGGCATCACTCATTAACTCAATTAGGACCATATAACATCATCTGGAGGGGCAAGCTGTGTCATAACCACTAAAAATAGCTGTCACCTGTTTGGAGACAAGTAGAAAAGCTCTGAATTTTTCACTTAATTGCATTAAGTTGAGCAATGATCTATTAATAGAGCTCTGTTCCCTGCAATCATGCCATGTTCACTACCAAATAACATGTTCAGTAGTAGGTTTTCCTGCGGAATTGGGCTACTTTTAAACTGCTGCCACAGGTTGTTTTTTCCCCCTGCAGGTTAAAGTTTGACATATTGCATAAATTAAATTTACTGAAATGCTTGTATTACAATACTTCACCCATTCTATATTCTACCCATGAGGAAACTTGCTCGAAGCTCGAAGACAGGAGAGAGTAAGAAGATTTTTTTGAGGAAGGAGCACTAGTAGGAATTGTGAGATCCATCATGAAAACACATTGATTTACTACTAGCCTATACCATGATTCTCAAGTTAAAATTGTGTGTAATGCATAACAGTGACTGTAAAATATCTATTTTATGTATGTGAGGGGCATATTTTGAGTTTTGATGTTTGGGCTGTGGTCACTGGGCTAGTTTTGTTACTTAGATCTGGCAACCCTGGTCAAATTACATTTCTTGCAAAACTTTCCCCATTTTTTTATATTGTTTTAGTGTTGATTAATGTTGTGAGAAACTAAATATAAATGCCTGCTGGCCACACTTTCAACTATGAATTCATCTGAGAGCATCAAATTTTCTGCCAATTTCAACAAAATGCCAGTTTTTGTAATACTATCACATCCGCTGCCATGCCCTATCAGAAAGACATGTCCTCCAAACGCTCTAGAAAACTATAAGATAGAGAACTCAGTGTTCCCAGAGGCATCAGAAGACAAGAACCAACCTGCAGTTCCTTTCAAGCGCCCAGCCACCGGGCAAGCAGTTTGTGGGCAGCTGTCTTTGGCTCCAGGCGAGCGAGTTCTCATTCCAGCATGGTTCACAACTCAACTCTCTGTCAGGGCTTGTAGATTTCGCCCCGGTTTCCTCAACCTGCTCCTGAAGGCCTTTGTCAAAGTATTATTTTCTGCTACGTGAAACATATCCAGGCGTATCAGTTCTGTTCAGGATTGACAGCAGCTGCCAAGTGGATCAGAGTTTGGATTTAGGGTAATAACAATGTGTTGTAATGATTTTGAACACACAGCTCTCTTGTGTCGGTTTCGGTTGCCGTTTGTGCTGATGGTTGGTAGCTGTGGAAAAGCCATTCCACACATGATTGATTTACAACTTAGATGGAGGCTTATGTTACACTAAATCTAAGTTGAGTGAAAATGAACAGGTCATGACTATAAAGCAGGCTAAGGAAGCGACTGTCGATTTCATTCGGTAGCTCTATGAATTTAATATAAGGCGCTTTCTGGCTCCTCTGCTCATTAACAAATCCACGCATGAAGTTCAGGAAATCCATAAATAGCCCATACATTCATAAAATAAAGTTTAGTGAAGCTTGAATCATCAAACTAACATTAACCCAAATGTGAAATACAGGCATCGAGGGGCAATTTAACATAAGTGCCATTCATCTTAATGTATGGCAGCTCTGGGTGGCTGGAGCTCAACGTAAGCACATCAACCCTCCCTTTTCAGCAGAGGAAGTGCACAGTGGCATTCGGGGGTAGGAGGGTACACTGACTTTGATGACAAATGAGGAGAAGGAGGAGGGAAAGGGAAGGAAAATCCACGCACGTCCGTTGCGACCCAGCAACTTCAACGACCCGTGCACCACATTGAAGCTTTGAAATAAAAACCGTCCGCACACGTGCACGTACAGAAGTTGACGCATATACACACACTGCATACGTCAACGCAAACACGGGCTGACACGCACTCTTAGCACCACGGCCGGATGAGGGCTCTGCTTATCGTGTCAACACGTGAGGCAGCGGACTTGCTTACACAAGGCCCGGGGTAGAGGGCAAAGCCTGGCCGTGGGTGATGGCAGCCACGCTCTCCTCAGCCGCCATTGGCGAACACTGAGCCTCTGTGTTCTGATCACTCAAGGTGGTTACAGTTTGAATGGGTGGGGTGTGGGATATGTGTGTGAATGAATGGAGAAAAGCTGCTGGTGGTCACCAGCTCGGTCAACTGTTCTGCTGGCTGGGGAACAACATGCCACAATCAAATCATACATTTCAGAAGATTATCCAATTGCAAATATTTTATTCATTTTATTATTTTTTTTAAATCATAGAAATACGTGCACCGATCACTTTGCTTTTCAACTCCTGAAACAAGCAGCATTCTTGATTTTTTTTATATTAATTTTTTTTTTATTCAGCAAGGATTCTTTAATCAAAAGTGACAGCAAATACTCTACTGTACAAAGTTGCTAATTATTTCTATTTCAAATAAATTATGTTCTTTTGAACTTTTTATTCATTAAGAATCCTGAAAAAAATTATCACATTTCTGCAAAATATATTAAGCAGCAACTCTTTTCAATATTGATAATAATAAGATATGTTTCTTGGGCAATAAATCAGCATATTAGAATGATTTCTGACCAAAATGAGATGAATTGTGTTTAAAAGTACAATAGGGCTGGTATTATTGATTATCCACAAAATAATGGCAAGAAACATGTTTCTATTGACTTGTCACTGCATGCAAACTGGAGTGACATGACATGTGACCAAGTATGGTGACCCATACTTGGAATTAGTGCTCTGCATTTAACCCATCCAAAGTGCACACACACAGCAGTGAACACACACAAACCGTGAACACACACCCGGAGCAGTGGGCAGACATTTTTTTGCTGCGGCACCCAGAGAGCAGTTGGGGGTTCGGTGCCTTGCTCAAGGGCACCTCAGTCGTGGTATTGAAGGTGGGAGAGAGCACTGTACATTCACTCCCCCCACCTACAATCCCTGCCGGTACAAGACTCGAACCCACAACCTTTGGGTTACGAGTCCAACTCTCTAACCATTAGGCTACGACTTTTTATTCATTAAGAATCCTGAAAAAAATGATCACATTTCCGCAAAATATATTAAGCAGCAACTCTTTTCAATATTGATCATAATAAGATATGTTTCTTGGGCAATAAATCAGCATATTAGAATGATTTCTGATTTTTCAGCAAACAACACAACCGTCTGATTCACAAACAACTATGAGTCGGTTCTTTTTAGTAAATCAAAAACAGCACAGCCAGTGAAGTCTGATTTAGGAACAAATGAATCTTTCAATGACTAGTTTAAAAGAAAGATTAATCACCCATCTGAATCAGTCTGAAACACTGCACTGAGATTGTTTTTTTCATATAGAAATAAAATTGACATTTTAACTGAAATATGCACAAATTATTCTGAAATTGAATCAAAATTGTTATAAACTGAGTTAAATTACATTATATTCAAATAGTACGAAAAATCCACTCAGTTTTAAAAATAATTGTTTGATCAAACAATATGCCAGAAAGGGCATTTAGAGCTCTTTTATTAGCTCAGAGCAGTTCATTTTAAAATCCATCTTTATTACTGCAGACGAAAGGACAATTGGCTGTTGGCAAATCCAACAATTAACCTTACCAGTCTGACCCATTGTATAAAAGGTCCCCGTTCACAAATGTCCTGATGGTTACTTATTAACTGTGGCATTTTAGAGCCCAGACTGGAAATCTATATTCACAAAGCTTTGGAGAAAGAGTGGAAACTGTGCCTGGTAGTTTTTGGTTTAAACAAGTCATGTAGAAAATGTATAGAACATCTACCAATATAAAACTAGAGAACATGGAGGTGGATATGCTTATCCATTCATCATAAAATGTCAGGGTCAGAAAGGGTCAGGCACCTCTAATTCAGGTAATAATTATTGGTATCAGTAAGACAACAGAATGATCTGTAGACTAAAGTTCAGCATTACTGCAGTTTCAGGAAAAAATAAAACATGAACACATTATCACATTGATCAAATGTGACAGTACACTTACTGTATACTGTACAATATAAATACTGTTCTTTTGAACTTTTGTTTTATCAAAGAATCCTGAAAAAAAAATGTATCCACAAAAATATTATGCGGCAAAACTGTTTTCAACATTGGTAATAATACAACATGGTACTTGAGCAGCAATTCGGCATATTAGAATGATTTACGATGGATTGTGTGAAACAGAAGACTGGAGTAATGATGCTGAAAATTCAGTTTTACCATCACAGGAATAAATTACATAATAAAAAATAGATTAAAACAGTTAAGTACAATTTTAATAAGACTTCACAATATTAATGTTTTACTGTACTTTAAAAAAAAATTCAGCCTTGGTGAGTATGAGACTTCTTTAAAAAAAATAAAAAATAAATAAATATTACCGACCCCAAACTTTTGAACAGTAATGTAAATTTTCATTCAAAAAATATTTCACATAAAAGAAAATAGTTATTTTACTTAGCGCATTCACTCCCTTGTATCACACCAACATCAAAGCAACATAATTGCACTGATGACCTGACACAGACGCTGACCCTATAATATCTCACCGGAGGTCAGCCTGGGTCAAGCGGTGACATGTTAGGGCCCTCTGTTTTTCACCCCATGAAAACAAGTTATTATCAGGTCAATCACTCTGGGTCAGCCTGACACACTAGTCCCCAAGCCAGCTCGGTTGCCATTTATTTAGCTCAATTAAAGAAGCATTTAATAGCCCGGCCGAGGAGGTGGAGGCTAAGCATAGCTCCATAGGGAAGGCAGGGTAGCTTAAATAATTGAGAAGTCAGCAGATTGGATTTTGGCAGATTCATTGTTTTGCATTGATTGTGTGGAGTTAATCCTGTTCACTGTCTGGTCTGAACATTACCCAGAGGTCCTCTCGCTGGGAATACCGCTCCCAGCGCTTGATCACGTGACTATTGATGCGGTGAAAGTGGAAGACTCAATCCAACCTTCAAAAAAAGGGGATGTATTCACTCCAGGTGTGCCGTCCACATCCTAGCAATCTGTTTTGGCAGCATGCATACACAAAAATCCATTAGGAGCATTTGGGTTGTTTATATTTAAAAGTGATACAATAAAAGCTGTAATGCAATTCTTGACCAAGATTCTTTAACTATAAAATTCCTCACTTTGGCACATAAATTCTTAACAAGAAAAACAGCACTCTAAAACTAGTGTACTGTACTGTATATACAACAAAATGTGTACAAGTTTTTCTGCAAAGTTTTGATCATTATGATAATTTAGAGGCCTTAGAAATGACTGTATCAATTACAATACCGCAGGCTTTATGGGGTTAAATAGATGCAGAAAGACAGCATAATCCAGAAAAATCAGCTAAAGTAAAACTGCTTTTTATTAAAAAACAAAAACAAACAAAAAACAGCCACTCAGAATCAACATAAGAACAAGCCCTTCAGCTATATTTACATGGCTTTGCATGACCCCTCCACCTTTCACTGATCACAACCTCCAGTCTGCATAATGAAGGTTAACTCTTCACACCACAAGACAAAAATGCCTCTCAATGGTGATAGATGCTAGATGATCTAACAAAGTCTGAATTACAGACAAGAACATGCCTGTCAAAAAAAAAAAACTTCATATAACTTGCTTTTGGTTTAGACTGGGTCCGACTCTGAGGCCCAGTCTGGAATGAATTGGCCTAGAGAACATCTGTTTTAAGGATTGGCCGACAATGCTGTAAAGTTATGAGCTGAGAGATTGTAGCCTAATTAAAGGATGCTCACAGCAGATTTCAAAACGAAACGTCCACATGGCAAAAGAAGATGGATGTAAACAAACTGTTGTGTTGAGGGATTTTTACAGTTTACCTGATAAATCGCATGCT
>NW_015506082.1:201300-201797 GCF_001515645.1 Sinocyclocheilus grahami
ATTGACAAATTCACTCTACTGTACATTTCATGTCATGCAGAAATGGACAGACAGCTATCAGATTACACTATATTTCTACAGTTCATTGACATTAATTATCTTTCGCTTCACTAAAGTGGCATGTAAATAATGACTTTTATGTTGTCCCTGGAACACATAATTAAACTTGTACGCGAACAGATGAAGTTACTCCATTGGAGTGTTTGTCCAGGTGGGATAGTGTTATTCTTCAGTTTCATAATAAGACTGTCCATGACTACTTTAATTACAACTCATACTATGTTAAATAATCCAAACCAAATGGGAACAATAGTGATGGTTTTCAATGAATACAGTGCAATTGTTAAGGGTCTGATGTTTGACAGCATGCTTTAATGAAAGGTCAGGGCTAGATTAAATGAGATAAATGTCTCTTGATTTTAATATGATTTATAATAGAGTTTAATTTTGTTCACTTCAGTTTTTGCATGCATAAAATTGAGTCATCAAAAAAAAAA
>NW_015506082.1:201807-203867 GCF_001515645.1 Sinocyclocheilus grahami
GAAGACTGGAGTAATGATGCTGAAAATTCAGTTTTACCATCACAGGAATAAATTACATAATAAAAAATAGATTAAAACAGTTAAGTACAATTTTAATAAGACTTCACAATATTAATGTTTTACTGTACTTTAAAAAAAAATTCAGCCTTGGTGAGTATGAGACTTCTTTAAAAAAAATAAAAAATAAATAAATATTACCGACCCCAAACTTTTGAACAGTAATGTAAATTTTCATTCAAAAAATATTTCACATAAAAGAAAATAGTTATTTTACTTAGCGCATTCACTCCCTTGTATCACACCAACATCAAAGCAACATAATTGCACTGATGACCTGACACAGACGCTGACCCTATAATATCTCACCGGAGGTCAGCCTGGGTCAAGCGGTGACATGTTAGGGCCCTCTGTTTTTCACCCCATGAAAACAAGTTATTATCAGGTCAATCACTCTGGGTCAGCCTGACACACTAGTCCCCAAGCCAGCTCGGTTGCCATTTATTTAGCTCAATTAAAGAAGCATTTAATAGCCCGGCCGAGGAGGTGGAGGCTAAGCATAGCTCCATAGGGAAGGCAGGGTAGCTTAAATAATTGAGAAGTCAGCAGATTGGATTTTGGCAGATTCATTGTTTTGCATTGATTGTGTGGAGTTAATCCTGTTCACTGTCTGGTCTGAACATTACCCAGAGGTCCTCTCGCTGGGAATACCACTCCCAGCGCTTGGTCACGTGACTATTGATGCGGTGAAAATGGAAGACTCAATCCAACCTTCAAAAAAAGGGGATGTATTCACTCCAGGTGTGCCGTCCACATCCTAGCAATCTGTTTTGGCAGCATGCATACACAAAAATCCATTAGGAGCATTTGGGTTGTTTATATTTAAAAGTGATACAATAAAAGCTGTAATGCAATACTTGACCAAGATTCTTTAACTATAAAATTCCTCACTTTGGCACATAAATTCTTAACAAGAAAAACAGCACTCTAAAACTAGTGTACTGTACTGTATATACAACAAAAAAGCAAATAAGAGAGAGCCTTTCAATTATTACAACAAGACTAAATACTAAGAGCAAATTTTTCACCCTGACTGGATTGAATCATCAATAAAAGTTCCAACCAGGACGACATTTGGAGAGCCTACTTAAGCCTTACAAGACAGCGATGGCTTTCTGAGTGTTCACAAAATAGGGTTGGTATTAGAACTCCATAATAAATAGAGGCAACATGACAAG
This sequence comes from Sinocyclocheilus grahami, assembly GCF_001515645.1. Taxonomy (NCBI): domain Eukaryota; kingdom Metazoa; phylum Chordata; class Actinopteri; order Cypriniformes; family Cyprinidae; genus Sinocyclocheilus; species Sinocyclocheilus grahami. Next base: position 203,043 of record NW_015506082.1, read on the forward strand.
AGTTCATGCCAAGGGCAAAAATCTTACCAGCTCTCCAGCTCATTCATTGGCTGTTGACATGAATATTTGCTGTGGATTGACTTTTTTATTGTTCTTTTTACCTGTCTGCTTAGGTTTACAGACCATCGGTAGTTTGTGGAGAGTATCTGTGGTAAAATACTATAGTGCTGATTGTCTCTCCTCTGCAGTGTTTTGGCTTAATGCAGTGGTTCAGGTATTGCACCCTCAAGAGTAAACCTCTCTCTTCTTCACCCTAAGCTGTAAGATAGACCTGAACAAGCACTTTGCTATTGAATTTCACATCAATTTGATTGTACGAGAGCACCATGAATGCAGGCTGCCTATCCATTCAGGGGAGCAAGTATCTCAGTGGTTCTCAAACTTTCACTTCAAGAGTAAAACTACCTTTGTGGACCACACAACACTCAAAATCTCAATGAGGGGTCTTATTCGATGTTCTTTTCACCAATTCTGTCTTTAGCGGTTTATCAATAATTAGCTATTAGGCTTCAGTTTGACACATTACAGTTCATATTACAAAATAATATTACAATAAAAACAGTATTAATAATAGTATTAAATAGCATAAACTTATCATGGAATAAAATAATATTGATAAATTGTTATAGTATTAATTATTTGATCAAAATTGTAATAATATAATAAATAATATAATACATTCAATATATAAAATATATTGTTGCACACAGTAAATGCACTATTGTTCAAAAGTTTGGGGTCCTAGAGTTATATATATATATATATATATAATATTAATTTATTAATTAGTATATTTTTAAAACGTAATTTATTCCTGTGATGCAA
>NW_015506082.1:204782-206306 GCF_001515645.1 Sinocyclocheilus grahami
AAAAAAAAAAAAAAGATTACTGAAGTATATTTGATGTTTAATTCGAAATTGCTGTTTCTTTGTGATTGTTAAATTTACTAGCAATTTCTAAGCGAAATTTGTTTCTACACAATTTTTTTTTCAGCGTACAAATGTAACAAACAACATGCACAAATCTGTATTGCAGGTATAGTGACACAACTCTGATTATAAACCTGATCCCAACCTTGCGAACAGCAAACTAACACTTAAATTCTGTGGGAAACATTGATTGGATCAAAATGGGCTTTTGAATTAGTGATGGTATCTCAGGTTAGGCTAAGGGTGTTAGCGAGTGTTAGTCACTGAGGTTATGGCCACTTCTCTCAATGCCCTCTGGCCTTAGAGAGTCCTTTTCCAACATAAAAACCAGCAGTCTGAATTCCTCCACCACCATGTACCAAAAAGTGATAATAATGTCAAAAAAAATTAAAAGCAAAACAAATGGCATCCGATTGTAAAGCAGGACATAACCATCTTGAACTAAAGCAAAACCCATGGCATATTTAACCAAAGCCTAATCATATTAAATATATATATATATATATAAAAAATGAATGCAAGCATTTATGGAAACTTTACACAAAATATAAGTATGATATAGTGAGAATATGGTGTATGGTGCTAACAACAACTTTAGTTTTATTCAAAGGCCCAAACTGAGAAAAAAATATTATTTAGATGGCCAAAACATAAGATGAAATTCTGATATAATATAAATCAATGAGATTTGTCACTCTAAATCTCCCAATAATATGACTTATTAAGATAGTATTTACATGCTTAGTTTTACGATCAAAATGCTGCAGTTTTAAGTTTGGCGAGCAAAACATAGAATGCAATGCAATAGAATGATGACAGAGAGATGTACATATAAATGCTGCTCAAAATAATCAAGTAAACTTAAGTTGCTTCAGTCTAGTAAATGTTCATCTTAAAATGTTAATATAAAAGTTATTCTTATGTCTACTTTATAAAAATCATTAAAGATTGTATAGCAGAAAGACACAAAACCACAACCTTTTTAGATTTATACTAAAACACCTTTTTAAAAAAAGGTATAAACTATCAATGAGGGGGCAGAAGGCATGTAAAAGATTAAATGTGTACAAGTTTTTCTGCAAAGTTTTGATCATTATGATAATTTAGAGGCCTTAGAAATGACTGTATCAATTACAATACAGCAGGCTTTATGGGGTTAAATAGATGCAGAAAGACAGCATAATCCAGAAAAATCAGCTAAAGTAAAACTGCTTTTTATTAAAAAACAAAAACAAACAAAAAACAGCCACTCAGAATCAACATAAGAACAAGCCCTTCAGCTATATTTACATGGCTTTGCATGACCCCTCCACCTTTCACTGATCACAACCTCCAGTCTGCATAATGAAGGTTAACTCTTCACACCACAAGACAAAAATGCCTCTCAATGGTGATAGATGCTAGATGATCTAACAAAGTCTGAATTACAGACAAGAACATGCCTGTCAAAAAAAAAAAACTTCA
>NW_015506082.1:206348-218386 GCF_001515645.1 Sinocyclocheilus grahami
GTTGTGTTGAGGGATTTTTACAGTTTACCTGATAAATCGCATGCTGTCCGTGTTGGTATGAACAGTGCTGTAAACTCATCGCTAGTAGGGATTTCTGCCGACACGGTGTCGAGATCCCGAAGCGCAGATGTTTCGAAACACTGCTCCGAAGTGTGATTCGAAACACCCATGTCACGTGACTAAGGCGATTCAGGTGGGATTCACCGATTCATCGGGGCGTTTCACAAGTGTTTCGAGACCCGAATCGGCTTTCGATCGACAGGGTCAGAAACAAACCACACAATCGCACATGTGTCTTAATTAACCTACTTCCTGCAAAGTATAAAAGTGGAGTTAATGCAGCAGAACAATTCATATATTTAAATAAACATCTTTATATGTAAAAAATGGCAGGCGTTGTGGCTTAATGTCTTTTATTAATGTTAATTATTTTTCATGACCAAAATAACATATTCACAAAGAGTTCATTCAGTTGTCAGAGAGATGTTACAACACATTACAAGAACAGAACAATAAAAACAGAACTTTCAAATATTTATTATAATTATATAGGCTACAGGGTTTAAATTGGGCTGAGCCCCGGCACATAGACTGTATAGCCTATTATGCATCTATTGCTGAGGCGAGGCTCCCGCAGCCTCTCCAGGAGAAATCAAAACGCGCAACACTAAGAAACTCAGCATCCTGAGGTAAAAATTCAAAATGGAAAGTTTTTATATTTAAAATGCAGTTAGTTAGGCAACATCACACAACGTTTTCACTATTACGACTGTTTAATAGTTCTATGAACAGTTCAATAAGCAAATACAATAATATTAGGTCACTTACATTTTACATCTCACAGCAACCAGACGATTCATTGCTGATTGATTCTGTGTTTTGAACGAATCGGTTGAACCAAAGTTTCATTAGCCTAAGCACAAATATCTGATGCATCTGCCGTTTGAACAAATCGTTTGAATGTATGACTCAATGACTCACTCATTAAACACTACTGGCACTGGCTTTTTAATTTCGTTAAAAAGTATCATTTCCACCATAATTTCTTGTTTGTATTTTCAAAAATATTTTAAAGAATCTCATACTATTATTTAATGCAGTTGTATTTTTCAGTGTAGATGATTAATTTGATAAGGTATAGATAATCACATTATTATAATTGAATTTATAGATCAAATGTAAGAGTTTGAAATGAAAGTATTAAAGAGATTGGTGGGAAAATGCCCTCTATAAATGTGAAAAAAATGTCCTTGGATAAAATATTGAATATATAAATAATGAATAAAATGAGAATATTGCTTCTGGATACATCATATTTGTAAACACACACACACACACACACACACACACACACACACACACACATGGTTATATGTGTAATAATTATACACACCTGAATATAAGGCGTTTTTCACGTCAAGCCTTCATGAACAATAATATATAGATTATAAGTGATTAAATACAAGATTAATAGTAGTTATTAAGATTGATGTTGTTTGGAATTGGTAAAATGTGCTTGGAAAAAAATATAATCAGAATATCAACTTGCATAATAAATATGCATGCACTGTATTTTTCCTCTTCTGCTGTCCTGGTAATGCAAGAAATGTTGTGAATGGTTGTCAAGGCAGCCAATCAGAATTTAGCAGCCTTGTCTCTGATTGGCTGGAATTATGGCATATTGTAAGGCTGGGTTGTATTGGTCAAGGGAGCCGTTGGCATTTAGAGAGCACTGAGGGTGGGCATCAAGGGAGCAAGCTAGTGAAACGTTGCACATGCAAAAGAAGTCTGCACACATCCAGAAACGTATTTTAAATGCAAAATTGATTTTCGTGTGCTCGAAACACTTTTTTCTTTGCAAAACGAACATTTTCTCCACAAAACTCAGATTGCGTGTGTGCAAAATCCACTTTCACGCACAGAATTGTGGCAGAGATCTAAGCCTATAAATGACCAGCACAACATATACATTATAATTCGTCAATTCGCTTAAATGATTCGTTGTCAATGCTGTTTCAGATCAATACTTAAAAATGACCAATAGGTGTCTCCGTAGAGACGGGTGTCGAATTGTTTCGAAGCCTCGGCACATTTGCTTCGACTGTTTGTTTCATGAAGCCTTGCTCTGCCCACCACTACTACTCATCGCAGTTTTTAATGCGAAATATGTCAGTGACATGACATTTACGTTGAATTCTTTCTGCAGCGTAACACGTGCGCGTCGCGCGATCCGAAAGACAACATAAAACAGCTTCTGATTCACAAAACCGCCTCCAAATAAAGAAATTGATGGCATGATAATTTTTATGCATAGTACAGTATAAGTAGATGTGTAGGACATGTTTAGATTAAAACAGAATTTTCCAGTCTTCACTTCAGATCCAACCAAACTGTCAAGCGAGTCAACGATCTTTAAGACAGCGCATATAAAGGATGGCACAGTCACATGACTCAATAACAATGTCAAGGATAAAATGAAATTATGCAGTACAGAATGTTATTCTTTGCTTAGTGTGCTACAGTCTTAGGTGTATGTGTACAGTTTGGGGGTACATTAATGGTTAAACTATCCAGGGACAGCATTGACATTGGTGGAACATTTACAGTAGGCTATATAACACCAGTGTTAATCTTTGATGAGAATGGCACCAGCACGGGGATGGAGGGTATAGAGGTGATATAGGTACATGGCTGTTTCACACGTTGAAAATAGGCAATGAGTTAATCTAACAAAAATATTGCCGCAAGGTAAAAAATTTCCTATGTGGAGCCAGGGCAGCCGAAGAGAGAATGGGTGAAAAGTCGACTTGTTAAACTGCTGCTGTCTGTCTTTGCTCATATTACAGGAGAGATGTTTGTCTACTTGGGCCACCCCATTTGTCCTATCTCAAGTATTCTGAGGAGGGGTATGAATCGCTCTCTGGTCAGTCAGCCAGACCTGCACTCACCTCAGTTCACTCTCTGTTTGGACACAATTAGCTACACTCTAATTTCTGACATATGAGCTGAGTGGTACAGAGGTTTTGTGTTTCTGATTAGAGGGTGGCCCATACTCCCCAGCGTTACCTGTGACAATGTAGGTTTTTGTGTGGAAGATTCAAACAACATGATGTGATATGCAAAGATATATAAATATCTATCCATGTTAAAATTATATTTAAGAAATAATATAATATAGTAGATATAACCAGGTCAGCGACTAATTTAACAGCTTAATAAGAAATACAGTAATATACTGTAGCTACTTATGTGCTGGAAGGTGTCTCAATAATTGTAATCTGTGCTAGAGCCCTGCGAATCTTTAAACCTCAGAACTAAGAAAGATCCTCAGGGCCCTCAGTGGTGAAGCAACCCCAACATTTCAAAAAGTGTTGCCTGAAAACGCCCCCCTGAGAATGTAATTAAATTCATGTGCCTAATCATTGTAAAAATAAAAAAATAAAAATGGCACAATGTATATGTATACATACATATGAAAATGTGAACATTTGTTTTCGGTTAGCATGCTAGCAGGCATCCTTCAGTCTGCTTTCAAACCCATCTATAAACGAGTGTTGAAACTACTGTGATAATAACTTCAAGAACTCAATAAAGCTTCTTCTTCAATAAACCACATCAGAATTACCAGATAGAGAATATAAACAGTGAACATAAACAATGACTTCAACCTTTTAGTCTAAACATTTACAAACAAAAACATGCATGCAAAATCGTAAAAAGTGAAAGAGAAAGTGGAACACTGTTTTAAAGCTCTGTGCATGACTTCCACATAGTTTACTGAAGAGTTATGTTCTAATAATGCAGCTCAGCCTTTATTTTAAATGTAAATGATTAATAAATGACCCCTCTTTCTATTGTAAACACACAGTCCCACCTGAAATAGTGTGTCACTTGCTCAGAACACTCACACATGATGCACACCTTCACTCAGATGCTTGAGGGGACATTATCTAAATTCGTTTTTAACTACTAAATTATTGGTAGATGAGGCATGAACCACAAATGAATCATTAATCTAACCTAGCTTTGAATGTTCTGTTGAACTGATGTACCAGAAACATTATATAGAGGCAGATGAATCACTCTTGTAAAATGAATGGGAGAAACCATGGAAATATAGGAAGAATTAATGTCCCTCATTTCACTTAAAGCCACAATGAAATGGAACTTTACAGTTTACTAAATGCATGTTATTGATCCTGTTGTAATGATTCATACATGCATTTCATTCATTTTAACTCGATCTTCCTGTGAAATAACAGACTTCTCTCTATGTATGCAAGATTTCTCCAATCATTTAGCCTGATTAAACTTTAGCCCCCCATAACTGATTGCAAGTTCGCATTCACATCTGCCTCTATCCAATCAACAACCGACAGACTGACCCAAGTCCCTGTTCTACATTTTTTCTTTTCAATAATCCGTTTCACACGGATGTATGTCACAGTACGGAAGGAAAGATCTGCCACTTCCAAAAAGAGCCAGTTGTCTTTTTGATAGTGTTTGTTTCCTCTATACAACACACATGTGAATTTAACTAGACCAGCCTGAATATTACAGTTTATTAAAAATAGTAAATATGATGCCATTTTTGTCAGATTTTATTGATCTGAAAAGTTACTAAAACGCAATCTTGAAAACCATTTTTGTTGTCATCAGCTTTTGCTGCAGGACAGCTATTGCGACATCTTTCCAGGAAGATTGAAGGTGAAGTTTGTACAAAGTATACAATGCTGGTACAACCATATGTGGGTACAATATGCATCACATGACTAAACATGCATCACCATTTTCGAATGCTGCGTTTTCACAGTAAATACTACAACTACTCCAGTTGGGAGAGCATCTTCTTAAAAAAAAAACCACTGTCTCAGTGTGGACAAAAGGCCAAACCATAGAGAAAAGATGTATTTTCAAATTTACCCGGATTAATGTGGGCGTAACCTGAGATCCAATTTGTGTCCTAGCACAGGTGAATTCTCAAATAATTGATTACTACTCATTGAAATGCAAAGGCCTGAGTAAAAGTGGGTGGATCCCGTGGATCTAAAGGAGTGACAGAAATGCATTTCCAGAGGAAGCCACGCTGAGGTCAACGGGTCGAACAGAGTGCCACCTGCTTCCCCCTTCTTTGCATGTGAGGAGCTGCGTTGTCACTGTAGATGCAGGCTTGGCGGGGTTCCTGGGTGGATCTGCTGATAAGACCTGCTCTGACAGAGACTAGATGAACAACCACACCTACTAACACCTGTGATGGCAGATGAGAGCGAGATAAGAGGAGAGATATACCACCACTTGATCATCAGAGAGGGCCGACTTACAGTGATGGTACTAGATCTGGCCTCCAGGCCTCTGCCTGCTGAGGAATCTAAACCTGCGCCGGATTAATTTACGGCCTCCACGACTTGGAAAGCAAAAGCTCCCACTGCTGTACCAACACGCATTGAGCTCAGTGTGTGGCATGTGATCGTGTGACACTAGAGAACACGTGTGACTCATGCTCGCAAAGCTTTGTTCCCATCTCCAGTAACTCAAAACCTATTGTTGTAAAAAAACAAATTATATCCTCCGGTAAACATATTGACTTCATAGAAAACGTCCACTCAGGGCTTCATAATTAGGCATGTGTAACAGATGGAATATGCATTAAAATGTGTGCACCATTATGCTTTTTTGTTTAGTCTGAGTATGTTATTAATATTTTAGTTGTATATTGTTTTTATATTGTTTTATTTAATTATTTATTCGGTAACACTTTACAATAAGGTTCATTAGTTAACTACATTAGTTAACATGAACTAATAATGAACTGCACTTATACAGCGTTTATTAATCTTTGTTAATGTTAATTACCACTGTCTCAGTGTGGACAAAAGGCCAAACCATAGAGAAAAGATGTATTTTCAAATTTACCCGGATTAATGTGGGCGTAACCTGAGATCCAATTTGTGTCCTAGCACAGGTGAATTCTCAAATAATTGATTACTACTCATTGAAATGCAAAGGCCTGAGTAAAAGTGGGTGGATCCCGTGGATCTAAAGGAGTGACAGAAATGCATTTCCAGAGGAAGCCACGCTGAGGTCAACGGGTCGAACAGAGTGCCACCTGCTTCCCCCTTCTTTGCATGTGAGGAGCTGCGTTGTCACTGTAGATGCAGGCTTGGCGGGGTTCCTGGGTGGATCTGCTGATAAGACCTGCTCTGACAGAGACTAGATGAACAACCACACCTACTAACACCTGTGATGGCAGATGAGAGCGAGATAAGAGGAGAGATATACCACCACTTGATCATCAGAGAGGGCCGACTTACAGTGATGGTACTAGATCTGGCCTCCAGGCCTCTGCCTGCTGAGGAATCTAAACCTGCGCCGGATTAATTTACGGCCTCCACGACTTGGAAAGCAAAAGCTCCCACTGCTGTACCAACACACATGCATGAGCTCAGTGTGTGGCATGTGATGCGTGATCGTGTGACACTAGAGAACACGTGTGACTCATGCTCGCAAAGCTTTGTTCCCATCTCCAGTAACTCAAAACCTGTTGTAAGAAGACAAATTATATCCTCCGGTAAACATATTGACTTCATAGAAAACGTCCACTCAGGGCTTCATAATTAGGCATGTGTAACAGATGGAATATGCATTAAAATGTGTGCACCATTATGCTTTTTTGTTTAGTCTGAGTATGTTATTAATATTTTAGTTGTATATTGTTTTTATATTGTTTTATTTAATTATTTATTCGGTAACACTTTACAATAAGGTTCATTAGTTAACTACATTAGATTTTTATTATTATTATAATTATATTTGAAGGTGTAGCCTATTTTAACTTAAGGCTTAGTGTATGCATCAATACAGTAACACTTTACAGTAAGGTTCATTAACTAAGTTAACATGAACTAAGAATGAACAATACTTCTACAGCATTTATTCATCTTAGTTAATGTTAATTTCAACATGTACTAATGCATTATTAAAATCAAAAGTTGTGCTTGTTAACATTAGTTAATGCACTGCGAATTAACATGAACTAACAATGAACAACAGTATTTTCATTAACTAACTTTAACAAAGATGAATAAAAACTGTAATAAATGTACTGTTGGTTGATTGTTTGTTCATGTTAGTTAATACATTAACTAATGGAACCTTACTGTAATACCATCAATACATATGTTACCATTGGTTAATCACTTAATATATATTATTTAATTAATAAAAACACTACTTATTAAAAATATAAATAAGTGCAAAAATAATTTACAAGTAAGGTGGTGCTTCCATACAATGTTATTTTAGTATAATACACTATTATAGTTTTTGTTAATATTTTGAATTATATTTTATTTGTATGTTTTCTGTTTTTATTTTCGTTTTAAAGTTTTAATAATTTAGTTTGTCATTTTGTCATCTATTTTTGTTTTGTTAAAATATGTCTATATACTGTAATAAAAACTGTAATAAATGTACTGTTGGTTGATTGTTTGTTCATGTTAGTTAATACATTAACTAATAGAACCTTACTGTAATACCATCAATACATATGTTACCATTGGTTAATCACTTAATATATATTATTTAATTAATAAAAACACTACTTATTAAAAATATAAATAAGTGCAAAAATAATTTACAAGTAAGGTGGTGCTTCCATACAATGTTATTTTAGTATAATACACTATTATAGTTTTTGTTAATATTTTGAATTATATTTTATTTGTATGTTTTCTGTTTTTATTTTCGTTTTAAAGTTTTAATAATTTAGTTTGTCATTTTGTCATCTATTTTTGTTTTGTTAAAATATGTCTATATACTGTAGTTTTAGTTATTTTAATATCTCTACTTTAAACTAAACGAGAAATGTTGCCTTAGCAACTTGATGAAATAAAATGATTTAAAGTTTTTTATATTTTATTTTATTTTAATTCATGTTTAAGTAATGTTCAATGGCTTTAGTTTTAGTTAACAATAATAACCCTGTTTCCATCCCATCTTTATGTAATCCTTTTACATAAATCTTTATGTAAATCTTAAAATAAAAATAAAAATAAATATTACTAATTAAAGGTAAGAAAATGAAAAATGTATATTATGTAAATAATAAACAATGTACTCAAATAGTCTTGTGGAAGCTACAAAATCAAGGAGAAAAGGACTTTATTCATTGTACCAACAGACTTTGGCAAATTAGCAATCTTCGCATTTGGAAATGCATTTTTCGGCAATGTCAGGGCTGAAACAAATAAATAGCACATTTTTGCAGATGTACATTGCTGGAATAAAGATACATTTTTCTAATTAAAAGACATACAAGTGTGGTGTGAAATTAATGCCTCAGCTACTTAAACATGATTTTCTCCTTATTAAATAAAGCTTTTCAGTTTCTTAAGTACCTTCAAAAGCATGTTTTAGTTAAATAAATAGAATGATCTCCATTTTTAACATGCACAACTGATTTGTTTGGGAAAAGTATATATACACATGGTTCAAACTTTCAATGACAGTACCTTACCATCGCACAGACACACACTCATACAACCACACAGGTAAGCCGGAACACACACATACACACACGCTCACACGCACGCACTAACATACAAATGCAGATACACTATACATATCTCCCCCTCTATGCTTTTCTACGTCGTCTTTCAGAGGGCTAACCTATCAAAGTGATAAAAATGCAATGCTGAACATAATGAAAAAGAGGAAATTATGAGTCCGAACATCACATTTTTAACATCTGAACAACACAAGATTTTTTTTTTTTTTCCAAAATGTTTTTCATTTTTTTTATGTAACAATCACAAAGATATGGATTCATGCATTTTGAGCTTTGTGACTTGATCTTCCACCTCTCCCGGCAGGAAATCATAAGTCGAGGCTTGATGCTTCAGTGACGTCAGACTGTACATCAATACTCTTTTTGAGGATAAGATGAAATGCTACTTCTGAGAAAGTCATGTACAAACAATCTACAAGCAACTAGAAAAAATCTCAGCCTCAGGCGCCTGGGCATCCAGAGCTGGTGCTTCACTGCAGAGAAATAAGAATGCAAGTCTTCAAGTTCACTTGTCTTTTCTGTTTTGCCTGTTTGTCTATCTAAGATGTTTCGTCTTTGTTGACGATTCTGTTGTATTTCCTTGATAGGCGGCGTTTGACTTGTGAGCTGCAGCGAAGTGACCCACTTTTGCCTTTCCCTGTCTGTTTAGGTTTTCATGAAGCAAAGTAGGAGCTCTGCATGGAATAGAGTCGGTCGATGGGATTCCCGACTCTCGCTTGCATTGAGCCCGCCTCGGATGAGGCCATGAAGCAGTCACTAAGGCTGGTCAATGAAGTGTCACTGTCAATGTCGTGGAATATCGAGTCATTTCCTGTGGTAAGAGAAAAGAGATGGTCAATATGATGCTCTTTTTTGTCTGAATTTATTGATTTATTCAAAAATACATTCAAAGTAACACTCATGTATACAGTGACCTAAATAGACCTCTTTTGTGATGATCATGTTTTTTTTCTGTATTAAAATAAATTGTGATATTTTTTTTAGGGGGGCAAGTCAATAACATAATGAAGAAAATAAAGCCTCATATAAAAAAAAAATAAAACCTTGTTAGATAGTTTAGCATAATATTTTATCATGATCATTATTTATTAAAAATTATGTATATATATATATATATATATATGTATATATATATATATATATGTATATATATATATATTTATATATATATGTATGTATATATATTGATTCACTTGTTAATTTTATATTTCTGTTTTTATTTTAGCTCACCTTTTAGTCATTTTGTTGAGAGTTTTTTTTTTTGGTAGTTTTTGGGGTTCTTTTGTATATACTGTATGTCTATATTTTTAATATATTTTATTTTATTTCAGTTAACATTTACTTTAATTTGAGTAATGAAAATGTTTTTTTTAATGGTTTTAGATTTAGTTTTAGTTAACTATGATAACCCTGAAGTACATACATACAAAAAAAAATAAAATCTAAAACAGGAAGTGATATAGCGAGGACCCTTGCAGATCCTCATAAGTTTGTGTCAATAAGCTTCTTAAAATTTCAGATAATTATAAGTAGTTTTTTCTATAGGAAGGGCAAAAATTTCATGCAGTAAGCAATTTATTTTGACAATACTTTTCAAGACAAAAATAGAAATAGTGATTAAGAGTCACAGACCCTTATATGAATCGATCAATCTTCACAAAAACAACATAAAATTAATGACTGTTCAATTATGTATTTGTATGGGATCCCACATTCCATGCAATCGGATATTGTTAAACTAAATGGCTTCTCACTAACAACCGAGCTAATAGCAAATGTTTACTTCTGAGCTAATCTTCTCGCTCTATCATTTTCCTTGTGGGCACAGTTAGCTGTAATACGCTTTCCAGTACTTAATGACACCATTCTGAAAGACAGTGACAGGTTGATGGGCTATGGTTTTTTAATGAGCTGGCAATGTTGTCTGTCCCTGCTGTTCTCCCATAAAATCCAAGCTGGAGTGTGATGAGACCGGGGATTTGGGCCTTGCCATTCAGGAGAATGAATGACAAGACACTTGGGACCTGTTCTTAGGCTGCCTGTGACCGATGTCTCCAGATTTATGTGGCTAATGCTTGAAGTTAATGTCAATAATATTGAGAACAACTGAAGTTGTGCAGAAACAATGTCACTCTGAAGAATTATAGTTCGCCTCTTACCCAAACTTTATACCAAATTTTGACGAATATGGCAAGCTCTCAATGGTTTTTCTCAGAGTTTTGTTTTGCTAGCAGACCCATGGATGCTTTCCCATGGTTCTTTGTGCGTCAGTTATCATGGTTAACCATTGTTGTTTTACATGGCGCACCACAGATCATCGTTCGGCTCTTTAACAAAAATTCAATAGATAGTGTAACACAGCATAACAGACTACACCATTAATCCGTAAGAGACCCGCGCAAATAAACCAAACTGGGAACAGTGGATGGGGCGAGTATGGTTTTGAAACACACTGAATTCATTTGGAAGGAAAACTTCAAAATAAAGTGGTGCGTTTGTGTAATCTCATGAGGAAAGAAGGGTGGTATGGATGCATTCTGTGAACCTTGTGGTCCAAACACATGCCCCAGCTTCAGGGAGCAAACATGACAGAGCTCATGGGTTGATGCTCACCATATGGGTTCATGTGGTCACCGGGCATTTGAGGAGGGGTGAGGCCCTGCTGGAAGGGATCGGTGCTGTAACCATTCTCCATAGCAACCATCTGTTGCTGGGCTGGAGCCAATGGTGTGTAGGAGTTCATCATTCCCTCCATCCGATTGGACATCACCTCTGGAATGGGGGAAAAAAGTAGATGTTGATCAGCCTTTGAGATATTCTCATGGTAGGGATGACTGACATCATCTCTGTGAACTGGAGAGCGTAGTTACTTTAACAACTGTACATAATGCAAAACATTAATGCTTCATTTAGTAAGAATTGTTCTTTCTAGTGGATTGGGTTTCTCCAAAAATCAAGGCTGGGTCTGGTATCTGCCCTCGAAATCAAGTTGAATTTCACGAAAACCAACAAACAAGAAACACTCTTTTTCTGTAGCGGGAGAAGACGCAGTGACACCAGCCCTATAGGGCAGTACTCTATGAGTCATACTCAATGCCGAGGGCTAGGAATGACTCTTGTGGCTTCCAGTCTGGAGCCCACCATCTTAGCCCTCTGCTTTTGAGTGGTGAGCTCTCGCAAGAAAGATGTCTGCAATTCATTTCTACAGGGTTCCACAAGTTTCCATTACATCTTCTGCTCTGATGCAAAGACATCTGATGTTGAGTTTCACCACACTGACACTTTGCTAACCCGTAATCCATGATTCTTCAAGTAACTGACTATAAAAAAAAAACTAAAATTAAAAAAATAAACACAAATAAATAAATGAAAATGAAAAATAAAAAGCTATAAAAAAATCAATAAAAAATAAAATTTTAATTTAAATAAAAATTATAACAATGCTTATTTAAAAATGTATTTATTAAAGCAT
>NW_015506082.1:218733-250112 GCF_001515645.1 Sinocyclocheilus grahami
TATATATATATATATATATGTATACACACACACAAATTGCTTCATAGCTTAAAAATATCTTTAAAAACTTTTGGTCCAATCAACATGCAGGAATGAATGAAAGAATGAATGAATGAATAAAACAGGAAATTATATAATAGAGAAGACGAATAGGTCCTTTAAAATATCAAATAGTTTGACCTTTTTAAGACAAGACAAGGCAACTTCAGACTATAAAATGTCATGTGTGCAACTTTCAAAAAAGGTTCTTTCTGCCACTGACCCAAATATATAAAGTTGTAAGGTAGCATTAAAACTTTTAAAACAACATGACGCAGCAAAGTCTTTTCTATAATGTTTTCACACCAATCACTGGCCCCACAGCTGAAACTATTGGACAGCTGACACTAATAACCAAGACAGATAGGATTTACGATAACAAATATAACGTAAGTATTAACCGTGGGGCTCCATTGGATGACATATTCCAGCCCAATTTCATGATTCATGACATCACAGACTACTCAAGACCGCTAAGGTATTTCCCAAAGGGGAGTCTGACTTCACAAGACTTCTCAATATCTCAGACCACCAGAATAGTTCATCTACACCTAGCTGTCTCTCTCGAGCGTCTCCATCACCCTATCGTTTTCTTTCATTTCTCTGAGAAAACATTTCTATTGGTTCATGAGGGGTAAGGTTCATGACCAAAGATGGATCACTATCTGACTTGAATTATCCCATTAAATGTGACACAGCCAAAGGCCACAAAAGTGCTGAAGCAAACAGAGAGAAACTAGTGTCAATGTGATGACTTTACACTTCTGTTGTTCGACAGTGATCTTTTTGCTCTACACAGCAGAGCCAAAGCTCCATAAATGAATGCATTGTGAGAATAGTCAAACATCGCTCTATAAAATAAAAATATTATTGCTTGTCCTTTATCGCTGAAGATGATTCAATGATCGCTTGGATTATGGCTCTGCAGGAGAGCAGGCACAAGGGGGTCTGTTCAGCAATAAAATGTCAGTATAAACCCTCAGTTTTCCACAAAATAAAGATAGGAAGACTAGCTCTTATCTCAAACAACAACAAAAAATGTGTTTATATGTCTCTTTAAGGATTTAAAATGCAAATAAAATCTAACAGGTCTTAAATATATTAAGCAATATACATATATTCAGTAGAATTAACATGTTTGATTATTAAAATGCAGCTCTAGGAAGTACAACAACAAAAACATACTTTTAAATATTGCTTTAAGGATTTAAAATGTAAATAGACTATGAGCTAACATTAAATTCCAGGTCTGTATTAAGCAATGTCATTAGCCATATACATACAACATAGTTAAATGTTTTGATTTTTAAAATGTACCCTTATACAAGTACTTTTATCCAACACAAAATGTGTTCTCTGTATTTAAACTGCTTTATGGTTATTTCCACAGTCTCTAAAGACAAACGCAGAGAGTGAAGAAATAAATATGACTGACGGAAGATTGGACTCCACTGCCTTACAACAAATATTTGTACAGGAATTAAGACTCTTGAGCTGTAGAGGAAACATTTGTCCTCCTCCATAGAACTTGGAATAATATTTTACACGTTTCTATTTTCCAGACAGTCTCATCCAAACTCATCTGTTACAGAAGCTCAGTTGGATCGTCTCAGCAACATATTAACTGTTGAAAAAAGACGGCACTTGACGGATTAGCTCTTTAACACTCTCAAATAAAAAATTAGCCTGAAAAATGGTATTAATACATGGTATGTCACCAAGCATGACCAGAAACAGATTGTCTTATAAATGTGAAGGCTGTGAACTCCATGAGTGTGAAGATCACAGACATACAATGGCTCATCCTTTGCGCCCGGCTGAATGGCAACTTGAGACAACCGCTTCACTGAAACCGTGATGCTGGGTCGCTTCCAGCAAAGGAGGGAACGTGGTGGGTGGATCGGTCAAAGTGGAGGCAACTTCAATGAGCTTATGTTGTAAATGAATTCATCCACCTCCACATTTCCTCCCTCACACAAGAGCTGCACGCGTTCTTCGACCTAATCTACAGCGACCAGGGGTCATCACCCGTGTCGCTCGCCCTGTTTTTGAGAGGGTGGACACGACTCACACCACAAAGGGTGATGTGCAAGGAGGTCGGTTGGGATACCTCACTTTCTACCCTTAGATATTCTTTTAAAAATGTAACTTTGACCTCAAGGTCTAAGTTATGAAGCAAAACTGCCTATAAGAAGGCCCACAAGGAATCTCCGCCTGCAGAAATGTGCAGAAAACCTTTTACAATTTACACAAAATAGAAGTTCGTCATTCTACAACTAGTAAATGTTTTGGCTAATCTGACTGTAGTATTCTCAGCTGCATTTAAAACATTTTAATAAGTAAAACTCAACATTCCACAGAATTCTGAAAATGCAAAAAACACCAAAAGATTGGAAATAGATGCTATTCATTCATGTTGATTTCCGTCTTAAAGTCATATTTCGGACTGATGTGGTTGCCTTCAGGTTCATGTCAGGACATTTTACCTTGGCCCAGCCTTTGGGAGTTCTGCTGCTCCTGTTGCTGCTGCTGTCTCCGCGCCAACTTTTTTATCTGAAAAAATAACGATAAAAGCACAATCAGAAAACTTTGCGACTCCCCAGACCAACTCTCGTCTATCTAAAGAGAGATGCTCCTTGTTGTTCAACTCTGCTTGAACTACGCCAAGCTTGATCTGGCTGCATTATATTATCCACAGCCTTTTGAAGATAAAATCAGGGCTCTGAGGTGGGTTTCAGTCGCTAACGTAAGAGCAGGATGGATGTGAATACATCTCTCTCGAACTCCTGGGGAGTTTTTTGTGGAATGCGTCGAGAGGTTAAGCTTCAGGCAGATAGCGATTGAGATTTGCTGTCTCGAGCCTCGCTTGGTTTTTCCCTTTTGGCAGCGGCTGCGAGGAGTTTAGTGCATTGTTGGAGGATTACTTGAAAATTGTTGTGTTATCTGGTCCTTGGATGTACATTATCAGGTTTGTGCGGGTAATACTGGATGATTAATAAAGGTAGTGTACAGGGTCTGGACTCACCTTAGCTCTTTGGTTCTGGAACCACACTTGAACGACGCGAACACTCAAGCCCGTCTCTGCAGCCAGCGTCTCTCTTACCTAGATTATACAACAAAAATAATTTGTTTCTTTAGTGAAGATTATATGGAATCCCATTTCCATCTTAGAGTGTTTAAAAATAACTGATTTTTTTTTCCTCATTATTGTGACTATCTCAAAATATATTTCTTAGAACTAAATCGATTATCTCAAAACTTTCTCGTAAGTGCAGTTTGACCTCACAATTGCAACCTCATATATCACAATTGCTACTTTTCCTTGTTAATCTGACTATTTATTGCAATGTGACTTTACATCTCACAGTTGCAACTTCATATCTCAAAACTTTAACATAATTGCACCTTCATATCTCAAAACTTTAACATAATTGCAACTATTTCTCACAATTGTGACCATTTCTCACAATTGCAATAATATTTTCATCTTACAATGTTACAGTAATTATATATTAAAATTGTGACTTCAAACCTTAATTGCAACTTCATATTATTTCACAATTGCGGTGTTAATTGCAACTTGTAACAGACTTTATTCCATGTAATTGTGACTATCTCTGTTACATTGTGACATAACTGCATATCTTGTAATTGTGACTTTTTCTCATTTCATTTCACGTAATTGCGACTTGATATTTCATACCTGTGACTTCATATCCCACAACTGTGATTTTATTTCTTGTAATTTTGACTATTTCTCACAATTGCAACTTTATTTCTTGTAATTGTGACTTTATATGTCACAATGTGACTATCTATTACAGTGTGACTATATATATCACAACTCGACTAAAAATACCAATTGCAACTTCATATCTCACAATTGCGTCATTAATTGCAACTTCATATCTTATTGAAACGTTATTTCTAGATGATTATGATATCACAACTGCAAATTTATATCCCACAATGTGCCACTATTTCATATTTTAAACTCGCAAATTACTTCTATAGAAAGATGGTGCTCAAGAGATTGAGGAAACTGATATCTAGAGGAACTCACCTTCCGGCAAGGTTTGGAAGAAACCTCGAAGGATGCTTTAAACGCACGTCTCTGTTGTGTGGTAAGGATGGTACGTGGTCGCTTGGGTCTTCTTGGGTCTTTCCCATCATCTCCCTTCCCAGTGCCTCCTGAGCCCTTCTCCTTCTTGATATCCAACTCCTCATCTTCACTTTTCTCTGGAAAAAAATCCATCATTCACAGGAATCAGTACTTACTTTTAAAACTCTGCAACTTTTTAGACAACCTAATGATAAATAGATGTTTTTGTTCTTTTCAATTTTAGGAGATTCAGTTACAGTGCATCCATAACGAAAGGAGACACATGTGGTTTTAATACTTTTGTTATCAATTTATTAGTGCATGAGTGGGCCACATTCACTGCAAAACGGCAACTCTGACTGTGAAGTATGTGAATTTGTCATTGGACTGGACATTGTGTCATTTAAAATTAATAGCGCAAGGCTTTGGCTGTTTGACACTATATAAATCTTTGATAAGAATCCAACACACAGCGAATGCAACGTTTTGGGGAAGGTATGAAAGTGGACTACATATGGGAAATGAGGCCTATTATCCAGGGGAAGTGAAACAGATAGCAAAACCACAAATTCAAGCAGTGAACATGCTTGCAAAAAGAACACTTGGGCAAAAAAAGTCTGTACAAATCAAACTACGTGAGCAGAATTTAAGCTCGCCAATCCATAAAGTTCAATATCTCACCTCATATCACACAATTTACACTGCCTGTTCATATGAACTAATCAAAGTGTCTCAATTAGTCTAAGGTGATCCTCGGGCGGGTTAATCAAGCCTGCCCTGTGTCGTGATAATCTCTCTCAGTAGGTCCAGCTAATGTGCCATATTCACAAAATGGCTCCTGGCTTTCCTACTGTAATTATTACAGTCAAACGGGGGATTGGCTTTATTGTTCAGTGGGTGGAGGTTTCATCCAATAAGCCACATCAGCTTGTGTTTAATAGAATAATAATAGTAATTAAAAAAAAGGTGCCAAACTCCATAACGTGGCCTGGTTCAAAAGTTAAAAACCCAAATGGGCATGTTCCCAGCGTGACTGTTTTTCGAGATTAAGGGCTTCTGCAATTTGGCACTAGTGGCTTTTGTGGCATCAGCAGTGAACATCTCTGGCGATTAGGCCTGCGAATGGTTTGGCCTTTTTAAGTGATCAGCGGGAGACACAAACATGATGGGCTGATTCGGTCCTCTCTCTCATCTGTTTCTGATCTCTTTTTCTGCCAGTAGAGTGGTGTGCTGCAAACTAAACGAATTCCTTGCCATTACACTCCACTTCAGGTCAACTTAGAAACGCAAAACTTATAAACGAAGAATAGAAAAGAGACAAACATCACAGAAAGTTGATGCAGTCTTGCTGAAGCATCTGACAAACTTCTCAGTGTTTGAGAGAGTGGGCTGTGTGCATGTGTGCGTGTTTAAATGAAATCCACATGGGGATTATTAGAAGTGAGATGCCTCATTACGGTGAAGTGAGGGAAAAGGAGTCCTGATAAGCAGTGAGGGGCTGCTGGTGAGCAGGGCCTGAAATCCCTCTTTTCACTCACACACATTCAAGCTCTTCTTCTTTCCAGCAACTTAACTTGGCCACATCAGACAGCACAGTGTGGCTTCTCTTTGTCAGAACTGCTCTTCCTCTGCTGACTGTTGATTAAAGGGGCCATATTCTACACTTCTGTGCATATTCTTCCCTTTCTTTTGACTCCTGTAAAACAGAACGGTCTTAGTGTTTTCTGTCCATACAATGAAAGTCAGTGTTATTTTGGCATTCATTGTATGAACAAAAAAGTTCTTCAATATCGTCTTCTGTGTTTTGTAGAGCAAAGAAAGTCTTCTGATGTCTCCCCTCGTAATATGTTCATGAATACACTGGCATCATGGTCTGTGGTGTGTAGATTAGCCTGTATTCATACCTGAATCCGAGTCATCGGGGCTGACAGAGCCGAGCAGGTCTTTCTCCCTTTCATAGTCATTCTTGCACAGCAGCTGTCCGTCCTTCAGTACAAATTCATCCCCTTTCCTAAGCTGTCGGTCACACACACAGCAGCAGAAACAGTTGAGGTGGTACACGCACTTGAGCGCCCGCATCACAAACTCCGTGGGGGCAATTTTCTCCAGGCACCCGCTGCATTTGGTCACAAATAACCTGAGAAAGTCACAAAGAGAAAGAGAGAAACGTGTAAATGCTTGAAAAATCTGTCTAGAAAGACACAACTAAGGTCAAAATTTAGCTCTAAACCTACACTACTGTTCAAAAGTTTGGGGTCAGTAAGATTTTTTTAATGGTTTTGAAAAAAGAAGCCTCTTATGCTCATTAAGGCTGGATTTATATGATCAAAAATATAGTAAAAACGGAAAAATTCTAAAACAGTTACCATTTAAGATAGCTATTTTCGATATTAATATATTTAAAAATTTAATTTATTCCTATGATGGCAAAGCTGAGATTTCAGTAGCCATTACTCCAGTCATCAGTGTGACATTCTAATATGCTAATTTGCTGTTTAAAAAAAATTCTTATTTAAAAAAAAAAAACTGTTGTGCTGCTGCATATTTCTGTGGAAACCATTATACATGTTTTTCTTTTTCAGGATTCTTTGATGAAAAGAAAGCTCAAAGGGTAATTAAAAAAAAATAAAAAAATCTATATATATATATAATATTTAAAATATTTGTAATATTATAACCATCTTTACTGTCATTTTTTTTTTATTTAATGTGTCTTTGCCAAATAAAAGTCATAATTCTTAAAAAAAAATAAAAAAATCTTACTGACCCTAAATGTTTCATGGCAATGCACATGTCAAACAAACAACTGAATTATGTCATATTTACTTTTCAAATATTTGTACTACTTTCATGATGGAAAAAAACAACAGCATACAGGTTTGAAATGACATGACTGTGTAAACAATGATAGATTTTTTTTTAACTACCCCTTTAAGAGATTTTAAAATACAGTAAGATTAAAGCATCAGTAGGCATCACAGCACAGTGAATGTCTTTACATGTGCTTGTCCATCATAGTTTGGTGATTAAGGGGGCAGGGGGCATGGGGTTGAGCCCCTGAGCGATCTGCTTTGACACTGGCTCATCTGTTATTGCAGCCTGGATAACTCCTCAACGCTTCAGCAGAACCCAATGGGAGGAAATACGGGATCACCTCTCGACCCAACGCACCAACAAACCTCAATCAGTGGCATGGGCCCTCAGCTCTACTGGCTTTACCCCACTCACTGCAGTGATTAGACAGGCTCCACCGCCACTCACACAATGCTACTGAAACGGGAAGTTATTTCTTAGGGAAGAGATGGCTTAAAATCTGTTTGCATTTTGTTTTGTGAGAGATTGGTTAATGCTGCTCATGAAATCAAATGGAAAATGGCGATTTCTAAATTTTTGTAACTATACAACAACACATTGTTCAGAGAAAAAAAGGCATAAAATATTAAAATAGAACAAAAAGTAAAAAATTTTCACTCAAATTTAATGCAAATCTACACTATGTTGCTGTGAACTGATCTCCTGTCAGATAAACTCTAAAATCATATGCTATGCCACAATACATGTCTGTTTACATAACAGATCGCGGCCACCCCCGCAGCCTTCATTTCCTCCTAACGGTGTCGATAAAATCCTATTGGTTTCATTACTGGCAGAGATATTACCATCTCGCTCTCATCTTGTGAGGTTCAGCGGGAGCCCACCTCTACAGGAAGCAGGTGTGTGACAGTGTCCAGCCCATAAAAGCTGATTTATTAGCCTTGGTTCTTTTGTTTGCTCTGGCTGGTAGGACAGCTGCCCCGGCGCTTGTGCGTATCTCTGCATTTCATCTGTGGCATTATTCATCGGGTGGGAGAGTCAGGGAGAATGCCCATCATCATACTCTGTTGATGGTGGACAGGGTTGGTTGACAGTGATGAATTTGTGTTAATATGAGTTCAGATGAATATGTGTAAATATGGTGGGTTTTGTGATGGTAATTTCATTGTGAGATGGTGATGGGGACTGATAATGGCAGCCTGCTGGACACACGACCAGCTGCATTGCTGTTTGTCGGAGTTTTATATAGCTGGGTATTTTTTGTCGCTACTGTTGTTTTGCATGTCAGAGTTTCTATGGGCATCCTTTGAGATGTCATGAGAATAAACCTACGTGGCATTCAGTGGAACTGCCTTGTCATTTATGGAGCAGCATCATTACTTATGTTGGAAAATAACTGGCAAATACTCATTGGTAGATACTGTATGTTTTATGTACTATGTTATATACCATTTTATTCATTACAGATTCTGTTAAACTGTATTTTACTTTATTTAAATGAGTTTCTGTTTTATATTTTGCTTACATTTATATTAAAATGTTCAAACTGGTGTTCCAAAACTTGAAATAAATGTAAAAAACCCAAATAAAAATCAAGTCAAATCAAGATTTTTATTTTTATACTATATATTTATATTATGTAATTATTAACTTGAGTTAGTAATATTTTTATAGTTACATGACAATATATAGTTATTTAATTTGTCTTATTATCAATTATTTAAAATTGAACATCATGCTCTCTTAATAATGTTATGCTTACTATTTATGGGAATAATAAATGGAATTTTTTATTTTAACTCCTTTTAACACAAGGGGGTCATCATATTTTGGGATCAAAAACCCCTTTTTTTTCTTGGGGGAATAACAATATGGATACTGGCATTAGCAGGCTGTACATAGGCTCATAATCTTTTATTTATTGTGGGACAATAAGAAGATTAGAAATGTTTTATTTGCCAGTGGAAAACTATTAATCCTAACTAAACTGTTGGCATGCCAACAATTCTCTTGTGTCCGTGGGATATCCGTCTACCTAGCTCCTTTCTCCATTCTGAGCGAAGGAATATTTCTATGGAACACACCTTTATCATTTTGTGTTTAGACACAGCCTGATCTGTTGTGGTTACTCCCAATTGTTCAAGTAAATTCGTCCATACAGATTTCATTAATCACGTGAAAATATAATTATTTTTCCCCCACAAATCAAGTATTGAGCAAGCATTGAAGATTAGCATGGTTGTAATTTTTGGCATGAAGACCACAGTGCTGTGATATGATCCTGTAAAACATCTGTAAAGAAGATGATTTGGTAACAATAACAAGATGATTTTGCACATTCCATCATATTTATGGAGTTTTTGCTGTCTAAACACATCCAAACACTCACAACTTTCACATTGAAAGATGGCTGACACAATATTTTGGCTAGATTAACCAGTTACATGCCGGATCTGTCAAACAAGTCAAACAGAATAATGAATCTGTCATGACTCAGTCTGAATCAAATGTTCATTCAACAATATGAATCCTTGTCAAAGACTCCAGGGCAAAAAAGGCCGGAAAGCACAGGAAATTAACCCTATTGAGCGGTGGTAACACTTTCTAGTTTCGCCCGCTCACCTCGACACTGCCCCGCTCTCAGGATCCTTCTCATCCAAATGAAAACATTCCCTTTCATCCGCCTCTTTTCTTCTCACCTCCTTTTCCCCCACCCGTTCTAATCTTGTAAGCCATTATTTTTCTATTTCCCCTCTCTGTCACTTTGCATTATTTTTGCTGCTGTAATTCCCATTTGTTCCTTCTGGAATCTTCCTGTCCTGGCTTTGTCCCGGCATCTAATCCGGACTTTTTGGCTGTCGTCAGCCCCCCTGACCCGTTCCCT
Organism: Sinocyclocheilus grahami; assembly: GCF_001515645.1. Taxonomy (NCBI): domain Eukaryota; kingdom Metazoa; phylum Chordata; class Actinopteri; order Cypriniformes; family Cyprinidae; genus Sinocyclocheilus; species Sinocyclocheilus grahami. The sequence continues at coordinate 228,573 of NW_015506082.1, forward strand.
ATTCTCAGTGGGACCTCTGATGGAATAGCCACGCATGACGCCCCTGCTATAGCAACCACACCTCTGCAGGAAGGCGACGGCTAACTTTTCGGATGGGCAGAGAAAGCCTTTCACAAACTGGCAGCAGAAGTAAATCCTTCTTGGAGGAACAAGGGGAATTAGCAGGGAGCAGTGGAGTAGGGATTTAACCCTACCCCTTTTTTTCCTTTTGAAAGCCACAGTCACTTCAACTCCCACTGATCGCCACAATCAAACAGGGCAGAGGTGGGGGGTAACAGAAAGAGAGAGAGGGAGGCGGCTGGGATGAGGGGAGTGAAAGAGAGCAGCCCAGTGAATGACACAAGCGCTGGATTGTGGAGGAGCCCCTAATCCCACTTTAATACCTTTCCAAGTTCAGCGCCGAAAGAATGCACTTTAAAACAACACCGCAGTGTGAGTAGGCGAAGGCCAACCGGGGTGGGGGTGGGGGGGGTGGGGTGTTGCTCTCAATCCCCCGTAACATTACCTGATTAGCCTGGGTGAGCAACGGAGTATGGGCACGCAGGGGAAGAGCGGAGCGGACCAGACGTTAGGACAGACATAAACAACAGCAGCTCTTACTGGGATGCCGCACGTCTTGTGGAGGGGATTTTTGTCCTGTGGTTTGAGATGAAAGCTGAAGAGAGACTAGAGAGTAGAATCCTTCAGACGCATCTCCACATCTGGGCCTTTTTAAACTATCTGCCTCTACAAACTCAGTGAGGGAAACTACTACCAATGGACACAAAACACAAGATCTACAGATCTCACTTTTCATGCTATTCGTCTCAAGGAGTAAAAAGAAAGTGAAGAGAATGTACATATCTAGTGAGCTGCCTTCTAAAATACCTAAAAAATAAATAAATAAACAAATAAGAACAATGTTATTATTAACAAATATGACAAAACAAATAAACAAAACTCTAAAAAAAAATTTTTGCTTTATAAATACCATATACTGTATTCATTTTGTATTGAACTATATCAATAAAAAATATATATTTTATGAATGCTTATGCTTTTATGGTATTGCATTGTTCCTGTTGAATCATCTGCATTTAAATAATTTGTAAACTAAACTAAAATAAACAAACAAACAGCCAACCAACCAAACAAATAAATAAATAAATTATGCGAAGAAAGCAACATAGATTATATCATATAGCTGCATGTATCATTCACAGAGAAGGCAATCCAAAAATGTACTGTGACAAGCTCATCAAAAAAGAAATCCATGATGACGGACAAAGTGAAATGATGATTATAAATAAACATACATTTCATTCAAAACTGAACATGTGTCAATAAAACAATTTCTGTGTACTTTGAAATTACTTATTTTACATAGTTTTGTATGTGCTATAAATTGTAATGTTCATAAAGAGTATTGTGGTGTTAGCTTAGCAACATGCTAACACTAAACTACTGAAACCAATTAGGAGTTCAGACTTCAGTGCAGAGAGCTATTTGTAAGTTGCTGCCTATAGAGAAAATCAATCCATATAATTATTATTCTAGTTGGAAGGCATAGTAGACATTAGACAGCAGGACAGTTGACTATTTTTGTGGATACTACAAGGAGAGTGAATAATGTGAGTCAATGGTGAATTATAAAGGTGAAACTTCAGTGCTGAGTAATGCCTAATGAGACAGACCAAACAGGATTGGGGAGTGTGGGGAATTAAATTCCCTCAGACACCCAATTTGTTTGTCCTAAGGATGCACACTCCCTACCAAACACCTGAGCACACAGATTAGCAGAAAATACTCTCACATTTGGATCAACAGACACAATTCAGGCAGTGCAGTGCCAGTATTGATTCAGACCCTCTCAGAACCAGACCCCACGAGTCAAATCAGAGATAATCCACACAGATAACTTCAGAAAAGATCATTATTTGCTTCCAGACTCTCAAGAGTCCAGTGTAATCGCTTGTTGAATAGGTATTCACACATCAAGATGGCATGTTTGGCCAGAAAAGATGTCCACCACTGGAATCTTAGAACAACAGGTACTCTATCACCAGATGACATTTTCATGTTCACAATTATATCAAAAAAAAGAAAAAAAAAAGCATGTTAAATAATGGTTTGAATGTGGCATGTGTTATGTCCCGACCTCATTCTCCTGTACATTACAGGCAAAAGCGCCCAAATTCCTCCACGTTCCCTGTTTTCTGACATGATATTTTCCCTGCAGGGTGTCTGCGTTTTGCACGGACAGAGCGTTTGACGGTTCATCAGAGGAAGATATTTCTGTCTAGGCCCTCACCTTCTAATTCCTTTCAGAACGGTTGCCGTCGGAGTACTTTCTCTTTGAACAGCGTATGAGCAACTTAAAGTGTGACAAAAGCTTTCACCACATGTTGCCAATGATTTCCCGACCACTAAAGACCTTTCCCTCAATGCCTCTAGCTCGCTGATAAGGTTGTTTGTCCTAAGGATGCACACTCCCTACCAAACACCTGAGCACACAGATTAGCAGAAAATACTCTCACATTTGGATCAACAGACACAATTCAGGCAGTGCAGTGCCAGTATTGATTCAGACCCTCTCAGAACCAGACCCCACGAGTCAAATCAGAGATAATCCACACAGATAACTTCAGAAAAGATCATTATTTGCTTCCAGACTCTCAAGAGTCCAGTGTAATCGCTTGTTGAATAGGTATTCACACATCAAGATGGCATGTTTGGCCAGAAAAAATGTCCACCACTGGAATCTTAGAACAACAGGTATTCTATCACCAGATGACATTTTCATGTTCACAATTATATCAAAAAAAAGAAAAAAAAAGCATGTTAAATAATGGTTTGAATGTGGCATGTGTTATGTCCCGACCTCATTCTCCTGTACATTACAGGCAAAAGCGCCCAAATTCCTCCACGTTCCCTGTTTTCTGACATGATATTTTCCCTGCAGGGTGTCTGCGTTTTGCACGGACAGAGCGTTTGACGGTTCATCAGAGGAAGATATTTCTGTCTAGGCCCTCACCTTCTAATTCCTTTCAGAACGGTTGCCGTCGGAGTACTTTCTCTTTGAACAGCGTATGAGCAACTTAAAGTGTGACAAAAGCTTTCACCACATGTTGCCAATGATTTCCCGACCACTAAAGACCTTTCCCTCAATGCCTCTAGCTCGCTGATAAGGATCACATACCCAGATGAGAATAAAGATGAGTCTAGAGAAGGGAGAGAGGTGTGGGGGAGTGGGCGGCTCGATAATCGTCGTACATTTAGCAACACATGCTCTCATCCCTACCTATCCTCTCGAATGTACTGAACATGCAGGAGAACGAGAAAAAAAAGCCTGTAATGATTTCGGAATGGATTCTTATGTCACCACATTTTCATCAAAGGCTCTGTCTAACAGCTGTAAACAATCACTTTGAAGACAGTTAGTCCCCCCAGGCTTCTTCAACCAAGCCCCCCAGGCCTGCGATGTGTTCTGGTCGTGTCAATCATGAAGGCACGAACACTGAGGTGTTTGTGAGGGGGGGTCGGTTTAAAGAGAGTTGACAGACACCGCGTCTGGGAGCTACCTGGTTACAGGCTACATGGCTTCATCTGTGACATGGATCTTGTATCCTGGATACCAACATGGAAAGAGAGATCCAAAGAAAAGTGAGAGAAAACAATTTAGCAATTTAGGGCAGCTTCATAGTTATAGATTAGAAGTGGAAGTTGTGTGAAGATGATATATATATACAGTATATAATTTCTGAATGCTGCATATTCTTTGGGAAAGATTATTCTGATATTGTATTTTGTATTTTTGAACATTTGAGAGGTATATAAGTAAAGCAATGTTCTATAATAGTTTATACACTGTTGTTGTGTCTCATTTTGCTATTAAAAAAATCAGTACATGTAATGCATTCAGGAAAATTATGTTTTCTTTCTTCCTGCGCCTATGAATAAAATATGAATAAAATATCTCTCCCTCCCTCCCTCCTATCCATCCATCCATCCATCCATCCATCCATCCATCCATCCATCCATCCATCCATCCATCCATCTATCTATCTATCTATCTATCTATCTATCTATCTATCTATCTATCTATCTATCTATCTATCTATCTATCTATCTATCCGTCTGTCTGTCTGTCTATCCGTCCATCCATCTATCCTATAAACTTGAGCACACTTTTTCAAAACTTTGAGACAAGCCTCTGTCAATCCAAAGTTTTGAAAAACTTTACTTTTGTATCTAAAAATTACAGTTTAATTTCATTTTAACTTTAAAGGCATTATTTTAGTTTGAATAATCCTGTCATTAGAATTAGAACTGATATTTGTCTGATATAAACAATTTTTTTCATCACCCATCAGTATACTAGAATGATTTGTACTCACTGCTGAACTAGGGATCTGACTGAAACACACACTGTGACACTTTCCACATACAAATGCTGGTTGCACTTACATGCTGCTGGTTATACTGCACATTTTGCCGTTTATAATCTAAAAGACCATACAATTAAAATACACTTATATTAAGTAAATATGAGCACTAAAAATCAGCATGTGAAACTGAGTACAACTCCAAACCAATATTATGACTTGGTTGTGAAAGCCCAACATAGATAAAGTTTCTGCTGGTTTAGAGTGCCATAAAATCATTGCTCTTTAATATTCTTTAAGAATAACTGAACACTTATTCCATTTTGGGGGGTGAGATTAAATGCAATTGATCATAACTCAAGTCCTTAAACTTTAAACACAGACTAAAAAATGCTGTTTCATTAGACAAATACCATAATCATTAAAATAAAACTTCTCTTTAATAATCCATGAGGAAATGGGCCTCTATTACTGCTTAGTATCAGCGTTTCTCTTCGGCGTGGAGAGATTACAGTGTGAACTAATGAAGGCAAATAAAGAGTATCTTCACCACGTTCCCCTGGGCAAGCTCAAGTCAACGCTAAGAGCTGCTTAATCACCTCCCTCTCTATACTAAATTAGCATAGTAATGGGCTTTAAATTGAGGCTCTTTGTTTTTTAATTAAACTCCCAGCAGGTAAAAGTAAAACACATTAGATGAGAATGTGCACCTTCATTACTGGCCCAGAGCTGGTTTCCTCCATCAAACAATCTTTGGGCTCTCTTTCTCTTGAGGATCTTGATCTCACAAGACATGTTTCATCTCTCACTTTGTCCCCTGTTCGTTTAAAATATCTATCAAATTAGAAGCAAACTGTTTTTGAAGCTTGTGGGGTGTTGATGATATGCCTTGTGGCTAACAAATGGCTCGTAAGCCACAGTATAAGTCACCATCTCAGCGAAGAACATTGTGTGATCATCTACCTCTCTGTGATGGATAAGTGGATTTGCCTAGACAGGTTCTTGTTTGGTCTATGACACCCTTGTCTTGTGCATCTAAGAATGCTGGGAGGTTTTTAGCGCTGGTAGGTGGCTGGCTGGCTGCAGGGATTGTTATTCATATTTGTTTTGCAACAGCTGATTTATTATCCCACAGAATTCAACACCTTCATTGTTATATGGCGTGCAAGTGAGCTCACATGAATTCCCACAATCATGAATCTGCCATGTAAGACTATTGAAATGACTGATGAGGTTCACAAAATATCTAATCAACGCAATCAGTGCGACAAGGATGCGGATCGATATCGCTTTATGCTCTGAAGAAATCCCCAACGCAGCTTTACGGCCATCAACATCGTCATCATACACAATTTGACTGGTAACTCCCATTATACAACATATTTCATGTTCAATCTGTGTTTTTGAGTGTGCTTTAGATCCAAAAAACCCATGTGATGTTTGAGGACTTAAATGAAATTAGTGCCTCAGGGTTCTGTCCTACTCTTTTGGAAAATGGTTATGTGACATGTGAAATTTTCTCTTTCTGTTCACAGAAACACATGTTTCGTGCAGCTCCTGTTATACATCTGACAGGAAAATATTCCACGCATGGTTGAACATCCTTATTGATCTGACAAACTGAGCTGTATGACAACGTGAGGAGATATATTCAAAAATACGATGCATTTTCTACCTTGTTGAGTGGTTAAATTATTTTCAGGCGTGATCATCAAAAATGTTTTCTGCTCCGGTGAACTGAAAGACATAGTAACTTGAGGGGTCATTTTCAGAGGTGGGAGGCACGGCTGAGGGAGAGTATCAGTGTCCAAACATGTCTACACACTTACCTCAATGACTCTCAGTGAAACACAGGGCCAAGTGCAACATTCACAGGCTGAGTTAACACAAATCAAGCTGTCTTAACATATTTCTGTAAGAAAATTTGTGCAGAAAAGTCCATCAAACTGATCATTTCTGGAGACACAGTATCTCTGATTCAAGGCCTAGTCAGCCATCCCGCTGCCTACATAGGTAGCTGCCTTCTAAGGCACTCAATGAACCTCATGAATGATTTGGAACCCTCTCCACAGGCAACGAGTGTACAATTAGCATGACTCCTAGTTGATTTTAATAAAGTTTAGTGTTAGCATGTTGCTAAGCTAACACAATACTAACCTAACCCTAACTACACACATATCAATTTTAATTAAAATCAAATATATACAATACAATGTTTATTCATAATTGATATTTTATCTCATCTGCTACCTTGACTTTATTTTCTTTCACTAAACTTGTCACAATGCATTCTGGGATGTGCCTTCTACGTAAACAATACATGTGTGGAATGAAATGAAAGTTTATTTACAATCAACATTTTGCCTTGTCTGCCATCTTGGGATTTTTTTTTTTCTAAGCTTATAGAAATGTATTCTGGGATTGCCTTTTAAGTATACATGAAAATACTGCTTTTACCTTATGGAACAGTCTTCACATTTATCATGCCCTGAATGCTGTCTATTTAGGCAGCACATTAGGTTTTGGAACAGAGCAAGTGATGCACAACTCAAAGAAAAAAATGTATCTGACCAGTTACACCAATTTAGTAACCGTATATGATAATGCTACTGTCCAAAATTTGGGGTCTTTAATTTTTTTTATGAAAGTCGGCTGCATTTATTTGATCAAAAACAGTAATATTGTCAGTAATTATTGTCAGAATAAATAAGCATTCCATTGATGTATGGTTTGTTAGAATAGGACAATATTTGGTAGAGATACAACTATTTGAAAATCTAGAATCTGAGGGTGCAAAATAAATCTAAATTATCTGACCAGTTACACCAATTTAGTAACCGTATATGATAATGCTACTGTCCAAAATTTGGGGTCTTTAATTTTTTTATGAAAGTCGGCTGCATTTATTTGATCAAAAACAGTAATATTGTCAGTAATTATTGTCAGAATAAATAAGCATTCCATTGATGTATGGTTTGTTAGAATAGGACAATATTTGGTAGAGATACAACTATTTGAAAATCTAGAATCTGAGGGTGCAAAATAAATCTAAATATTGAAAAAAAATCGCCTTTAAAGTTGTCCAAATGAAGTTCTTAGCAATGCATATTACTAATCAAAAATTAAGTATTGATATATTTACGGTAGGAAATTTACAAAATATCTTCATGGAACATGATCTTTACTTAATATCCTAATGATTTTTGGCATAGAAGAAAAATCTATATAATTTTGACCCATACAATTTGGCTATTGCTACAAATATACCCGTGCAACTTAAGACTGGTTTTGTGGTCCAGGGTTCATATATTTTAAAATGTACTTTATTCCTGTGATGGCAAAGCTGAATTTTCAGCAGTCATTACTCCACTCTTCAGTGTCACATGATCCTTCAGAAATCATTCTAATATGCTAATTTTGTGCTTAAGATGCATTTCTTATTATCATCAATGTTGAAAACAGTTCTGCTGCTTAATATTTTTGTGGAAACAGTGATATTTTTTGATGAATAGATTTTTGTAATCTTAATGACAAACGTTTGAACAGTAGGATAAAGAAAAACAATCTCAAACAATTCACAAAAAAAGATGAGTGTGGAGAGATGGCCACACTGATATGAAAAGGACAGCAGGGCCATGAGTGGTGGAGGTTGAGTACACAGCTAAGCTTGGGCATCAGGCAGACAGGTACACAGTGTGTGTTTGGACAGCTGTAGATATCCAGTGAGCATGTTCAATGCAGAACTACAGCTCCTATGTACAAAGAGACATTGCTGCCTCTCACAAAACATGAAAGAAAAGGGGGATTGAGTGGGCATGAACACAAGGAACCGTATGCAAGATCTGACCCATCTGAGTCTAATTTACAAATAAACATAAAATCATCAGAGGCTTCATGATAATGCTGATTACAATTTTCGATCAAAAAGCATTCGAATCCCATCTGAAAGCAAAAAATAAAGAAAGATTAAACCAGTTTAAGGTGGTCTTTTTATGGTTTAAGGTGACGGTTTGAGCACCTGTCACCTGGTTAGGTTGACCAGCTAAACACTTTTATCTCCCTGTTGATAAAAATGACACTAGCTCGATTAGTCTGGTAACCTGGTTAAGCTAGTATTTAGCTAATTTACCAGGCTGACCAGCTGGTTTCCTAGCCTGGACAGCTAAAAAAAAGTGCTCAAACTCCTCTAAAACCATCAATACAGACCACCCTAATGAGTTTGGCCAGGCTGGAAGACCATCCTATACATCTTAAGACGGACAAACCAGCTTTTTAGAGGTCTCTTTCAGCTGGGAAAAGAAGAGATTCATAGATATAAAGATCAGTGAATTTCCCCCTTTTAGCATCTCCCAAACTCTTTGTCATTGTGCTACAGAGTGTTCCCTTGTAAAGGAGGCAGAAGTGCGTGAGTTACGGGCAGAGCTCTGCAGACTGCTCTGCTTCTCATCACAGCGTTCTGCTCTGTAACTTAAGCCTGCAGTAATACTCATCTCCTCTCTGGCCCCGTTGGAAACCTGACATCTTTACAGCACATGCACTGCAAATGAGAGACCATCTGAAAGAGAGAGAGAGAGAGGGGAAGCGAGGACTCTTGAGTCAACTCTATTTTGAAAAGTATAAGAGTAAAAAAAAAACACTCAAATGAAACGAATGAGAAAAAATGGAAGGAACAAAATAAAAATGACAGAGATTTTGTAAAGCAAACAGACAAAGGGCTCCCTGTAAAGTTTCTGTACCTATACAGTGGGACTAATAACTCTCAGATGGCATAATGCATGCTATGAGCCATAACTTCCCATAGATACCCTAATGAAAGACATACTTGTCAGACCAAATCCTCGGCATTAACGTCAGTGGATGAAGAACAGGGACAATGTTAGTCCACCATATAATAATAATAATAATAATAATTTATATTATATATTTCATATTTAATTATTTTAAAAAATTAATTACACATTTTCACATTATATACATATATATTTTTTAAATATATATTTTAACCATACACACACACACACACACACACACACACACACATATATATATATATATATATATATATATATAATTTCAAATATTTTTTCAATCTTTCAATCCATATAATAATAATAATAATAATAATTTATATTATATATTTCATATTTAATTATTTTAAAAAATTAATTACACATTTTCACATTATATACATATATATTTTTTAAATATATATTTTAACCATACACACACACACACACACACACACACACACACACATACATATAATTTCAAATATTTTTTCAATCAATATTTAATACTATTAATGCTAATAATAATGTATATATGTGATATATGTATGTATAGTAATAATGGTATAATAATAATTATACAGTATGATGTAAAGGGGTACTTTGAAATATAGTAATACAAAAAATACATAAACAACTACATTTAGATAAAAAAAGTAAATAAAAATGCATTACAATATTTTCTGAACATGTACCATGAGGTACTGTATATCAAAGTACTACTTGATATCATCAATAGTATTGTGCATAGATCTGAATCACTGATCTAGTGTGCCGTTCCCATCCATTCCTGAGACGCACTTGAGAAGGAAAACAATGAGTGGAATTCTTCAGCGCTGAAGTGGTTAAAAAGCAACATTTGGAGTAGAGGGCTCCATAATTACTATTGACCCTAGAGGGCCTTCTTCTGAGAAATAAAACAAACAGTAATATAAGGTGTTCTGAAGCAAGGGCTCTGCAAATATGCAAAGGCGGGATTCGGTGGAGAACGTCACGCGTTGGTTTCTTTTCAAGGCAGCCTAATCTGTGGGCCTACACAATATTAAGATGGCTTTGGAGCCACTTGTGACCCAGCTGTTCACTAATGAAAAATTCCTTAGCTCCATACAGAGGCTGGAGAAGCTTGTCTGCTAATACACCCCAACCCCCTTTTCCGCCATGAAGAACCATGCCCTGTCCATCTTGTGGAGTTTACTTGGAATGAATAAATAGAATAAATAGTGGATTACCAAAAGCAGAGTCTGGAAAGATGCTTTTGCGCATATGTGTGTCCTCCCCTCCCTTCTCTCTGACTCCCTAACTCCCGAAAAAAGCCAAAAAGAAGGAGTGTTTACCTTCTTTTTAATTAGCAGGAATGACCCTGTCATTATTTGGATGCAGGCATGTTGAGGTGGGGGGTCTGTTTACGCGACAGAGACTTAGTTTAAGCTTGAAATCAAGAGAATGTGTGGTGACAAGGGCTTAGTCGACGTGGAGATGAACCCAGACTCGTTTGTTTGCACTGTCACTTATTTTTTTATTCCTATAGATTCCTTCTTCTGTTTCAAATTCTCCACATCCACTAAGTCAACTTTGACTGTGAAAAGGAATATCACTGTTTATTTCTTTATTATGCCCCCTTTTTAATTAAAAAAACATTTTAATTCATCGTTTTCTTGTGTGTAATGCAAAAGAAGATATTTTGAAGAAAGTTTTGGGCCTTATATTAAAAATCCAACGACCCAGTGTTGTTTTTGGACTCCATTGACTTTAATTGAATGGACAAAAACACTTTTTCAAAAATTATGCTCCACAGAAGAAAGTAAGTCTTACAGGTTTGGAATGAGAATGATGGTGAGTACATTTTTGGATGGACTATCCCTTTAAGAGTCAAGACATTGAAACCAAGCTTTCCATGGTTTCTTTTGTGATTTAAGATTGCACTTATCCAAAGTGACAAGACAAAATCATCGGTAGGTTTATCTTCAGCTTTGTCTTTTACAACTGACGTTCAATAGACATAATACAATCTTAATGTAACTGTAATATTACATGTGCTTTTACAGTCTCAACATCGTAAAGGACTATAAGGAAAAAGAAGAATAAAAAAGAAAGAATATGTGACCATAAAAGTCAATATAGTCCCCATTCCCCATTCTTTACCTCTATAATGACACTTCTTCTTAGCGAGATATATTTCAGTGGACTTGACAAGAGCATTCCAAAGTTGCGTACCCCCTTCCCTGGCTGTCTTGTCACTGTCTGGCTGCGATGTGGTGAATGCACATTTAATAGACCTGTTTAAAGTCGGTAGCTAGCTGTGAAACGGCAGGCTCTGCAGAGTTATAAAGTCAACAGCTGCTCTCTTGACCCCATGAAAAGCTGCTGAAAAGGCCCATGTCAGTTCACGGGGCAGAGCGAGAGATAGGAGCTGTGGAGGAACTCACGATTTACTGTCAGATCACCACTGGATGAGTTTGTTAGGATCGTCTATACTGTGTTCTGTACTGTAGGTATACTAGTAGCACTAGGTTTTCAAGAATGAATCAAGATTTTATCATAAGAACTTTTTTTATAATAAATGTAATTATTATAAAAAAATTGTTATGAGCCTAAGCTGGTTTGCTGGTCTTTTATGAAAATAAATAAATAAAGGAGAGAAGAAATACTATATATATATATGTATATGTATATATATATATATATAAATTTGTTTTTCTACTTTTAAAAGTATTTAATTAATTCTTTTATTCAGGAAGGATGCATTAAATTAATCAAAAGTGACTGTAAAGACAATTATAATGTTACAAAAGATTACTATTTCTATATATATATATTTTTTCTTTTTTAGTTCTTTTATTAATCAAAGAATCCTGAAAAAAAAATATGGTCTCTATAAAACAATATGAAGCAGCACAACTGTTTTCAACATTGATCATAATAAGAAATGTTTCTTGAGCACCAAATCAGCATATTAGAATGATTTCTGAAGAATCTTGTGACATTACATTTAAAAAATATTAAAACAGAAAACGCTTATAATTTATTTTAAATTATTTTATTTTAAATTGTGTATTTAAGCTGGGAAATCAGCGGGTTGTATTGTGACCCTTTAGGTTTTGGTTAGTTAGGAGTTCATTACTGTTACCGTAAAAACCTGTTAAACATTCATATTGTACTACAGCTCCCTAGCGAATACAACGATGTTGTAAATGTTGTCCAGCTTCAACAACTCAACGCAAGAGGCCAAAATGCCTCGAGAACTTGACCTGAGAGTAACACTCTTAAAAGAACCTGGTTAAAGATTGCTTTGTACAGAGCCTTGTTGCCATGGCATCACTGACAGACTCGCTAACATTAAAGCCACCGTTGATGAATGAGGAAAAGAAGCTCGGTTTTGCGAGAAACAGCCAGGAGGGTAAGCTAGTCAGCGCGGGGAGAGCACACATCCTCCATGATGGATATGTTAGCTGTAGCAGGCACATATTAACCAAGTCGATGTCCGGGCGGCTGATGGCAACAAGTACATGCTAAGACCAGCTGCTACAGGGGAACAGAGGGCATGAAGGGACCCTGGTCTTGGTGCATTGCTGGGTTTCACTATGGGAACACGGGACTGACAATTCGGTGGTGGAAGAAAGAAAATAAAGCTCTTGGTTATCGGTTTAACTGTGTCACGCTTCCTCGGTGCTGGTAAAGAATGCTACATTTGAGGGGGAAGTGCAAGAGAAAATGAAAAACAAACTGTTTTTTTTTTTTGACAGGATGTTTCAGGACCCAAAGGCTGGAGGATTACCAGCCAGATTAGCATAGAGAAACTATATTTGAATTTTTGCTCAGCAGGCCCCTTCAAAAAGCTCAATTCCAGATTAGGAGGTGTTATGCTGAAAAGCATCTTTCATTGTGGGGCCGAGTTACACTAGCCAAACAAATATGTCTGCAGTGTGTGGGGCTGGCATGAAATGTGTAGATGTCACCATGGCAACGATGGCAAAAGTGAGAGCGCAGCGGAGTGAAGAGCGATGGTGGAATGCGGGAAAAAGACACACAAACACACACAAGAGAGCATCCGAGACCACCAGCGAACAAAGGATGTTTTTCCTCTGTTGCTTTTGTTGCATTTTGAAGATATTCTTTGCTGTTCTTCTGACTTATATGATAAACATATATACTGTAAAAGGAGACTGGAGCTAGATGTCATGTGGAGATGATATCACAAGGGCTATATCACAAGTACATATAGGGTTTTGAGTCGAAAGCCCAAGGACAAAAATGACAAAAAAAATATATAAAACATAAAAATATGTGGAAATAAAAAAAAATGCCCTTGTTATGAGAACATTGTTTTAATTGCCATTTCTGCTGGCCAAAACAATATTTTTGCATGCTTTCGTTTTCTGCTTATTGAGTTGTTCTGCTATTTAAATATACCTGCAAAGTCCATAATAATGTGACAACTTACCCCACTTAGTGTAGCAACATGCCCTACGTTGTGTTCCATAAACTTTTATCTTTGTTTTGGGTGATAATAGTGGAAATGTATGGATAATGGTTGTTTTTTAGCCTTGACTATAAGGCATATGTCTATACACAAATCAACTTTCAAAAATAAACATATCATGAAAAATAATCAGGGGAGGAAACAATGTGCATTTGCAAGACTAAAAAAAAAACTTGGATCAAATCTGCCAAAAATAATGGGCCAAATTTACACACAAAAAAGTCTGTAAAATTGACCAGAAAACTGCAGCTGCTTCAAAATGTGGCTTTCTGAAGTATGTACGAATTAAATATTTATGCCTACACAAAAATAAAGGTTCTTTATTGGCATTGATGGTTCCATGAAGAACCTTTTACATCTAATGGAACCTTTCCAATGCACACAAGGTTCTTGAAGTGGAAAAATCTTCTTAAGATTACTGAAATATTCTTTGCACTAAGGGAAATGTTTAACTGTTCCCTAAGAAGTTCTCTGGGGAACTGAAAATGTTTTTATATTACATAGCTGTAAACAAAAACAAAAAACAAAACAAAAAACCTTTAGAACCCATTTTTAAGAGCGTATTTCAGTCTTATTTTTGTTTAATGCTATTTTTGTTTTGTTTGTTTATATTTAGTGCTATAAGAAAAATAAGAATACCACAGAGCTGCATTACAGGTTTTTAAAAGTGAGAGCCGGGTCTGGATACTTTTGTGAAGGACTGTATCTGTAAAACAGCAGGTGTGATAGAAGGCATCCAACAATTGTTTCGACTGGCCAGGATGATGTCCAGAAAGGAGGAGTCAGTCTCCTCTCCGCTCTCTTTGCCCTGACTCTGGGCCAGTTGGTGAGGCTCCAGGCGTGACGGGGAGCTGGCTGGGTTTGAAAGCCCATCCTTGAGCTGCAGTGGACAGGGTCAGATGTGGAGATGCCCCTGAACTCCTCTGGTATGTGAGGGAGAAGCAGGAATAGCACAGTGGTAAAGGATCCACTATGGACACAGAGCAGGGCAAGAGGCAACGGCAGGTCTCCATGCTGAAAGATCAACATGCATTAATGCCGCGATTCTTTGTCTCTCTAATGAACAAGTATTTCTTTAATGCCATAACATGTTGATGGGCTGATAGAGATACCGTAGCACCTATAGTAAAAGTTCTCTTTCCTCTCAAACAGAAAAAACCCCCAGTAATGTCACCATATTCCATTCATCTGAAATCAAGCAGAACAATACTTTTGAAGGCCGTCATGCATGATCTTTTGTTTGGAAAGAGCCAGGGCTTCAGATCTTTGTTAAAGAAATTCCACATGGCTGGCACAGGCAGAATGAAATGAAAGCCCCTGCTGGCACAGACTGGCGCTGGTGCGTGGGCACCGAGCTATCACATGTCCCATGGGACAAGGCACGTGCCAAACCGACAGACTTCCCCTCCAATCAGCCACTTACCAAAGGCTCTCCATTTCATCCCACAAAGCCACTCTAAACACACACATACACTCACACACAAATTCGCATACACAGATGGAGTTGGCCGCAGTTGACTGAATTACAGTTACAAATGCAATTGGAGAATACTTTCCAGTTTGATTCAGAAAGAACTTCCCTGCTGGTAAACTCATTCCTCATGTTCTACTTTACTATATGTTCTGATGCACTGGTATACTGTTAAAATGCTGTGTGCAAATATATGATTGAAATGCAGTGTTTTTAATGACACCTAATAAATGATCATATTAACATAATTTTGATCTAAACGTGGAGCAAATTTGCCTAAATTTATGCACAAAATGTCTGTAAACGTTATTGGAAAAACTGCAGCTGCTATAAAATGTGGCTCTACTATTAAAATGTACGAAATATTCATATTTCAGGCTTGTTTTGGTATGATGTGAGATGAAATGTAGTGATGCACTGATATTTACATTCCGGTCAAAATACCAATAAGCCGATGATTATTTTAAGCAATAAATGGCCGATGGTAAAATTCTATATTATTTTGTCTAAATAAATTAAAAATAAATCACTCAAAATAAAAATGAGTCATTTTGAATGTTAAAAGTGAATTTAGGCATCACAACTTTATAACGACCAGTATAAAAAACATATTGATTATGAGTTTAGTTAAAGATTACTAAAGATTATTACTAAAATTATAACTCAAATTCAATTAGATAGATTATTATTGTGCTCTTAAATATTCACTTTATGTGTACTTTAGGTTATGCAAAGCTAATCTAAATGTAAAAATAAAGGTAATGAGAAATACCGCTACATCAATAAATAAACAAAATTCAAAAATCGAATGATAACAATAGTGTATCCCTAATTAAATGTTAATTAAAATAATTAAATAAAGTAAAGCACACACACAAAAAAAACATCTTGATTGCCTTTTGTTCACTATTGATAACTGCTGACCAAAATTTGACAACATTTAATCAAAATAAACTTCAATGATAGACTAACATTCCCACATCTGATTGTCACTGATTATTACATTTCTACAAAGTCAAATTCATCAGTGTCCTGATCCCACATGATATCATTGCTTCATTGTGGCAACAAAACAACAACATACATCAATATTGGTTGAGATGAGTTAATACAAAAAATAATCCTTTTTATCTTCGAGGTAGAGCACTAAACCCAACACGCTGTAACGTCTAGACATTACACCATAAATACTAAAGCAGAAAAACAACAGGCCAAAAAGAACAATAAATGAATTGTAGAAGATTTTGCTTGCTTGCTTAAACACGTCCAGTGTATCTGATCTGGAGGGATTTTTTGTCTCTATCATCGCAATGGGGATTTTTTTTTTCACTCATACATCTAACGTTACTATGAATCTCTTCTACTCTTCTCAACCCTGTGTGTTCAACTATGTCTTTTGCCTCAAGTGATCTGGCAGTGAAAGTGACAGGAAACCCTCCATCTGAATGTGGGAGTTTCTATTTCAGCCTTTATACAACAGTTCAAAGATTCATTACAATATATTGATCTTAAATAACAGTTACAACTCCGAATGCAACTACAAAAAAACATGACAATGTATGATGGACACATGTTGATCCGAGCACAGCTGAGTCCCACCAGCTGTCTGAAGCACAGCTCATGTAAGCCCACAGGAGGGGCGGCTCCGTCACCTCCCTACACGGTGCAAATGCTTGTGTTGATCAGATATGCCGTCTCTTATATTGTTACATGCAGACCACGCACTCCCTTTACAAACGCCTGGTCTCCCTTCGGCGGAGGGAGTGTGTGCGTATTTATGAGCCAATTGGACACCCTTTGACTTTGAGAGTGTATTCATGGGGTGATTTTACACAGTCTTGGCCTGTTTTGTCCATATCGGCACGGGCTATTGTTTTCTCACGAAAAGCAGCTGCTTCTATAATGCAAAGGCAGCACTTTTTGCCACATAGTGACTTATGGCTGGCAGTGAAAATGACTGGCACACACAAACACACAGCAATAATTAAAAGATACAAGATTCACAAGGGTCAATGACATATGAGTGTCCATGATGAATAAAAGGAAAATCAATTTAAAATGCTAGAAATTAGGTATTTTTTTCCAGTTCATGTTGGTATAGTTCAATAATTAATTTCAAGAAAAGTTTAAACGAAACTACTCCAAACATGTCATGTGATTTAACCAGTGGATAATTTTTTTTCTTACAAATTGAATACACATCTCAAAAAGTTTTTTTTAACCAAATATCATGAACTATTATTTCATGTACGGTCACATGGTCATAAGGATCTGCAGGGATTTTCTCTGATATAATATCGTGTTTTATGTGTGGTATTTATTTATTAATTTTTTGCAGTGAAGCAAAAAAAACAAATTAAAATATAGGTATTTCTATTTTTGAATTTGTCAAAATACTCAATAAAGTTAAGGCTTTTCCCCCCGTTATTTAAGCAGGACAGTTATATATCACCTTGACAATTTTGACTTTATACCACAAAAAAATAAATAAATAAAGTAAAATAAAAAAAAAATTCAAAAACAAATAAAATAATTTAAATTCAGAAACATGCTCATCATAGAAGATGTATTCAATTTCAAATTTATTTTTGACCATTGACCCACAAAACAAAAACAGAAAAAGTGGCAAAGCAAACAAAGAAATACTGTAGAACACAAAGTGTTTGACTGAAACTACTGAGCACCAGCAAGTCAAGACGTCAGACGTGTGATTGATATTTCTAACATGTCCCACCAACCCTGGGCTGGTCTCTGGTGTCCCTCGACCCCGCTGTGGCTCTTCGGTACCCAATGACCCGAGGGCTGTCATCAACCTCCAACCCTTGTCGAATGACAGCGCCTCCGGGCCCCATCCAAACCCCCGACCCCTCTCCCCTTCCTCCAGGTGTCTGTCAGTGGGGTCCCCTGCTCCGTGACAGTGCCGTCACCCGTCCTATGAAAGCCCTCCCCCTGTGCAGTGTCTCCCCGGCCCTCAGGCCAGCCTTTGATATGACCTGCCTCGGTGTCATTGTGTGAGGGCCGCTTGAATAAGCCTATTATTTCAACTCAATTTAGTGTGAGTAAACTCTGAATGATGAGGCTATCCCTCACACACTCATTCTTACCCTCCACCCCTCTTGCACTCTCAGGCTGACCGTAGCGCTATAATACACACAGACGACAAATCGCCTGTCTTATTCCACTCTCTATCATTCTCTCCACAGTCTCACTCCCGGATTCAAACCCAAAGTGGAGGATGCCATTTGTGGACACAAAAGTGTGTAACCAAATGCTTATTTTGAAGAGGCAAGACTATAATTACCTGTAAACAATACAAAATAGGGATACTTATGTATATAGTATTTGGTGCGGGGAGTAAAACAAAGTGAAGTAATTGGTTAAGTGAGAAGTATAAAAATAAATAAAAATGATGTCAATATTAATCACCCTTATGTCGTTTCAAAACCTCTAGAACATTCTTTCTTCTGTGGAACACAAAATAAGATATAATGAAGAATATTTCAACCATCTTTGTCCATACAATGAAAGTCAGTGGTCCAAACCAACGTTGAACCCCAATGATCTTTCAAAATCTCTGTTTATGACAGAAATTATTTTGGTTTATCTGTCCCTTTTATGGGATAGACAGTTAATAGATGGGAAAGTTAGTTTTCCAAAAGAAAAAACAAAAAAACATAAACAGATAAATAGTATACACATAAAAATGCTGTTTCAACATGTTAATGTTTACCTCAGCTTAAAGATGCAAACCCCGAACCATAATAAACACAGGGCCCAAATCCTAAAAGCATAAATGTGCTGTCTGATTCATTTTATAAAGAAAAGTTTCCATTTAAAGACTGTTAAAGAGCCTTTATTTGCAAACGGTTGCAGTAGTATGTCTTAATTACAGTGAATTAGAGGCTTGCTTTAAGTGGTGGCCGTTTGTACTGTAAGTCTATGGAGTGTGTGTGTGTGTGTGTGTGTGTGTGTGTGAAGTAACATGATTACCGGCTATGTGCTTTATCTTGGGCCGAAAGAGGCTGACACAGTGCTAGAAACTAATGTGATAAACGCCAACGCTATCAGGGCTCCACTCACGGATCTTAAAGCTAACTGTTTATGACAAGCTAACGGCCGTTTGTACTGTAAGTCTATGGAGTGTGTGTGTGTGTGTGTGTGTGTGTGTGTGTGTGTGTGAAGTAACATGATTACCGGCTATGTGCTTTATCTTGGGCCGAAAGAGGCTGACACAGTGCTAGAAACTAATGTGATAAACGCCAACGCTATCAGGGCTCCACTCACGGATCTTAAAGCTAACTGTTTATGACAAGCTAATAACGTGGCATGCAAAAGTCAGGGCCGTAAATTGGTTAGTTAGGAGCATGATGGATGAGAGCTAGCCTAACCTTATTTCCAGTAGTGCCGCTTGATTTCCAGACCTGCGGATAATGAATTTGATTTAATTAGCCTGTCCCTCATCTAATTAAGAAGGTAAAAAATCTGACCTCGATTGTAGTCACAGCACACTCTGCAAAACCAACACAACACTTACTCTCTCTGGCAAGAGAAAGTTTTGAATGACTGTACTGGCCAGACATATTTCTTTCTGATGATTGGCAGTATCTGAACCCTTGGGCAAGAATTCTCTCTTTTGCTTGACTGCACTGTTTATTTCATTAGGCACACATAATGGCAGGGACTTTTCTTTGGTGGTTCTCATGCTATGTGGTAAAAGTGAGCTCTTTTTTTAGGACATTTCTTGAGAAGATCTGACACAATACAGGCATTTTTTTTAGCAACTTCTAAGACATTCTGGTGTTGTGTTTTGTAGATGTATGCAGTTAGGACAACAACACAAATGATCAAAATCCACATTAAATCAAGTTTATGCCCTATTAGTATAATAGTAGCCTGTGCAAAGTATCAACATAGTAGTGCCAAATACAAACTCAGCTGATATAATTTTTTTCTGAAAGTTCAAACAAAATGGTTAAACTTTAGACAGACAAAATACAGGGTCCAGGCTATGAAAAAAACTATTTTTTTGCAATTAAAACAGATTTAAATGCATTAGTAATTTTCAAGAATTCCATATTTTCATAAATGTTTTAAATAATTCAAAATCAACACAATTATTAAACAAAAATGTGCACAGTACATGAATCGGATTCAAAAAATATTTTGATTATGCAGAAATATCAGTAGTCAATCCGTCTGGTCATAATTTCATTATTGATTAGCAGAACATATAGTGTAGCATGGAGAACATCAGTAATGTCACTTATATTATATAAAATATAACTTATATTATTGAAAAATTATTTCAACAGAAAAAGTAATTTGTCTCCTGTTTTATGTTTTATTTTAGGAGCCAATAGCCGCCTAATCATTTTGTTTTAGTCTGAAGCCCTAAAAATAACTGCTTGATTTAGTACAACTACAAGTAGTAGCTAAATGAGCAATCAATCAATCTCCAAATCTCTGACAAAATGACAACGATTGATGTGTTCCATGACTATAGGAACTGCGGAGACCTGCTGTTTTACCTGGCTTGTTTTTTTTATTTTTTGTCTGCCGTGAAATTATTTCCAGTCATGCTGAACCCCTCAAATTTTCTTTGCATTCTCCACCAATTACTAAAAGAAGCTGTACTACAAGAATTCATAGTGTAAGTCCAACTAACGTCATGACATTCTGGCACTGGTGGTCCACAGAAAGAAAAAAATCACAGTCCACTGGTCTTCACCTGAAGCTTTTGTAAATCTAATTACCGCCAATGCACACTTCAGTTTATCTCTTTGCAGGTCATTATCTAAATTGATGACATATCATTAGAGTACTCGCTTGTGAAGTGGCCCTTTGAGTCAGTGAACGTGTGAATGTTGCATACGTGTCGATGTGTATGTGTGAGTATGTTTACGTTTGCTCTATCTCTTAATAGGGCCCAAAGGGAGGGTGCAGTTTGGTAATTAATCCTCTGTAGGCCATACAGGAATGGCTTCGTAACTGTTTTAAAGACGGCAAGCACAGAGCTGAACACGGTCTTTATGCAGTGAATGCAAACGTGGCTATCAGGAGACACAGAATAGCCTCTTGTTGCCTGGCTTGTGAGAAGCATTCATTAAGCGGTATTCTGAGGGAAAGCAGCTCAGACTTTAGTCGGTACACTCATTACATTAGAGAATGTTCAAGAGAAAGACGTGATTGATGCCAAACATTCATGCTCAGGGGTCTTGAAAGAGTAATAATAGAGAAAGCAGCTGAATGACAGAGTAATCTTCCTTTTTTAGCTATTTCAATCAAATTAACATAAAATATTTAAATCTTGTTAATTAAAAAAAACATTTTCATAAAGAAAATAAATACCATTAAAATGAGATGAAGACTCTAGGAATGTCAGTCTTCTTAAAAAAAAAAAAAAAAAAAAAAAAACCTAATTAAAAAGAGTGGGTCTCC
>NW_015506082.1:250288-256042 GCF_001515645.1 Sinocyclocheilus grahami
AAAAAAAAAAAAAAAAAAAAAAAACCTAATTCAACAGAGTGGGTCTCCGCTTGATGGGCGCTGCCATTTTGACATCACATAATCAGCGATGTCATGCAGGCAACAACAAGTTACTACTACTATGTTTAACACAAAACATAAAAATAGAGTGCAAATAAATGCAAAGCAGCCAGTAAACTTCATACATCCAGGCCAGTAGGTGTCAGTATGAAGTCCAAAAACTGTAAACTAAATCAATATATATTTTGTACAGTAATGATTAGACTAAACCAGGAGTGTATTGATCAATGATTATTGCCAAATCATATTGCCAAACCAGTGTGATAAAATGTGTAGCTAGTGGTGAAATGATGTATTTAAAATAAAACGCTTCACCTCAATTAAAAAGAGCTGCGTTTAGTCAGAAACCCAACACAGCTTGGTTGAATTGTGATCCATGGAAATACATAATAAACTATGCAACATAACTGTAATATCACAAATCAACTCTGAAATGAACAAAATACCAGAAAACCATAATAATAATAATAATAATAATTCAGAGGGAATATTAAAAAAAAACTTGAAACATCTGATCGCAACCCGGCCTCGCTTTTTACAAATCCTGGATATGGGAGGGAAATTATTGCTGTCCTCCGAGCCAACTGGCCCAAATGACTCAGTATATCATGTAGAGAGATAAAGGCTTCATGTCAGTCCCACTCTTAAAAACAAACCACTATGGTGTTGGCGCTCGGCAGCGTTCCCTCTTTGAGGTTGTTTTCGCTCTTTGCCTTATGTAACCCCATGCCAAGCAACCCTACGGGAACTACGGCATGAACTACAGCTACTGCTGTTACAATACGATCAGGCTTGGC
The DNA here is from genome assembly GCF_001515645.1 of Sinocyclocheilus grahami. Classification (NCBI taxonomy): domain Eukaryota; kingdom Metazoa; phylum Chordata; class Actinopteri; order Cypriniformes; family Cyprinidae; genus Sinocyclocheilus; species Sinocyclocheilus grahami. Next base: position 251,146 of record NW_015506082.1, read on the forward strand.
TGGGATTTGTACACCGTCATTCAGGAATTTCAGAGTGATTCGTGTCCTAAACCATTAGATTAAATTTAACCAGAGGAAGGCTTGTGGAAGGGCCTCGTCTACCATTTTTGTGAGGGACATGCACGGATGCTCATCACCACCGGTGTGTTTATTGGTAACATAATCACAAGGACGAAACGCGGAAGGGGAGCGGCCTCGTGTCCACAGAGAGGTCCGTGTGCAATAACACTCTCGTCTGACAGATAGACAGCTAGATTAGAGGGAGTGACAGGCAAACAGACAGAGATCAAGCCGTATTCCCCTCGCCCATCATCTGGCTATGCTTTTCTCAGGTCAGTAAAGCTAATTTAATTCCCTCGGTCCTCCACCAAAAGGCAAGTGCCACTCAGGAGAAGCGACGGAAGTGAGAGTAGGAAGGATGGAGAGAGAGAGAGAGAGGGCACTGAATAATTATGAATCAAGGGAGCTTAACCTTCTGGGGAGTTAATTTGAAGAGTGGCAGTGATGGGTAGTTTGTGTGTGTGTTTGTGTGTGTGTGTGTGTGAAAGAGAGAGAGAGGGAGAGAAAAAGAGACAGCTTATTTCCCAGGGGTGTCCCTATAGCCTTTTGTGTGAGTATGAAGAGATCAGAGCGCAGAGCAATATTATGTCTGTTAGCAACCATATGACGAGCTGACCCCGGCAACCTGCCCTGGCGACCGCACCTGCCATCATCATGGCTAATTTGTTAAACAAATCAATAGCACTCTATTGGCCCGTTCACACCCACTCCTCCCTCTTCCCCGCCTGATTTCATCCCTCTGTTCTGGCCAATAAAGTATTGAGTGCCAGTCAGTCTGTCAAGAGCAATCCACAGGTTCAGTTTCACGCAAATGCAAAAAACAAATTTGGCTCACTGTAACTTATTTAAAACCAATCTTTGTAGCATTTTCAAATACCATATTTACAGTCAATAAAAGTTGAGAGCACAAAATATGCCTCCAGAAAGCTCTCTTATAAACAGAACAAAGCAAATTAGATAAAAAAAATTAAAATAAAAAAAAAAAATATATATATATACAGTATATAATTACAGATAACTGAATTGACGTTGATTAGAGCAGGTCACAAATATCTGTGAAAAATATCAGGGTACATTTATAGGATATTTCTGGCTACTACTTGCAGTACTTTCAATGCAATTTACATCTAATTTTTGTTTTTCCTAAATTAAATAACAACTCTAAATGGAAATGACTGATCATGAATCAAAGATTAACGATGACTAATTACTATAATGATAGCTTCAAACAAAACTATTTACATTACACTTAAAAAAAGAGAAAGTAATAGTTTGTTATTACAGAAAATGACCTAGCAGGCACTAACTTCACAGAAAATGTGTAATTGCATTATTTTGTTTTTGTAAGAAATTGCTGTTCAATTTTTAACATTGGCTATTAATGCTGCCATCAAGGTTTTTAAACAACAATTTTTCAGTAATGCACACTGACTGAACACTGTTATTGTAGTAATGAATATCTATGTTTACTAGAAAAGAGATTAAAATATTGCCTATATCCACCACTGGTTCTGAGTTTGTGATGATTTTGTGAGAAATGTTCTAAATGTTATGAAGGTTAATCATTTTGTAGGCTGACTTTTCATAACCCAATAATAATAGAGTCAAAATTAATTTACTTTCATCATACTTGTGCCCCTAAAACATTTGCCGCTATCCAGAGGAAAAAAAAAAGAAAAAGAAAAATAAATGACTACAGCCCCTTCAGCCCAGGTCTAGCGACACATCTGGTGCTACACCTCAGTCAGAGTGGATAAATCAGAATGTATTTCTTTTCGCTTTTTTTCCACCACACTCTCTGCCGCAAATTCAATCACATTCCTCTCATCTGCCACAAAGATCAAATTAGGGCAGAAAGTCGCTTTGGGGAGAGAAGGAGGGATGGAGCTGAAGAGAAAGGCAGCGATGAGGAGAAAAGAGGGGGAGAAGGATGAGTCGAGACAGATGGGAAAGCAAAAAGAAATAAAGAAAGTACTAGAATTAAAACAAGAGAGGAGGCAGATATAGAGGAACAAAGTGATAGAACAAGGTAACTCCAGCAATGGTTAGCTCACCTTATGACTCGACCACAGCACTGGGCTTTGTCATTACTGAAACCAGTCAGAGAGTTTTTCTCATTTATTGTGGCGACTTGGCTCGGCAGCACCGCTGGGCTCCAGCACGTCTCATGGTGGTGTGTCGTGCTGTGCGGGCTGAGAGAGGGGACGTGTGCATGGCAGGAGGGAGCGGAGGCCCTATAGCAGTCTGGTCAGGGCCCTGTGGCAGCCCACATCTGCTTCATGTTTGGCACAAACCGGCTAAAAGGAGGGCCTGCTCTGCCAAGAGGAATCACAGGCCTTTGATTGTGCAGCTCTTTTGACTTGGTCTAATTGTCATCTTTCATTATACAGTCAAAAGGTGCAAAGATGGAGCAAAACGATGGGGAGGGAGCAATGTTGTCATAGTTCTGGAAAAGGGAGGGCAATAGATACATAGACAGATCAACAGAACAAACAATAACACAATAGATAGAATGAACGAATGACAGACAGACAGATGAATGGATATATAGATAGATAGATAGATAGATAGATAGATAGATAGATAGATAGATAGATAGATAGATAGATAGATAGATAGATAGATAGATAGATAGATAGATAGATAGATAGATAGATAGATAGATAGATAGATAGATAGAATATGGAGGTGTAATAGGCTATACAAAACTGTCACTATGCTAGAAAATATAATTACCTATTATCTGACCCATATATAAACTAAGTACAGTTTCAGTGTTTCTATATTCAATTGTATTATATTATATTTGTATATTACATTATATTGGTTAAAATATCTAAATAATTTAACCAGCTCAATTATGCTCTGTAAATATTCATATTAATTTTATTTTGTATTAATATAACAAAAACAATAATAAATTGCTATGACATTGACACACTCTTTCACCAACTGTGAATGAACATTACTGTGGTATATTTGTCGTGGAAAATGTTTCTCTAATTAATGTGAACTTCTTGCACGCAAACGCTTGGTGTCTTGAGCACAACTAAATTATTGAGCTCTGGGTTTTTTGTTTTTGAGCATCTTTCTTACGTTCCCCATGAGCTCTCTCTTTTCCATTTCTTGGGTAACTTGGGATCTAAAATTAGCTGACTTCTTGGAGTCAAAACAACAATCAAGCAGAAAGAGTCAACCCGTATGGATGGATGGAGTTTCTCTTACCCTACAAAGTCATACCAAATACCGCATGAGACATGACAGAAGAACTAGAAGAATCAAAGTCATCAAAAGCAAAACATTCAGTGAAGTAACAAGGGTGTGAGAATTAGTGAAAGAGTCTCATAAATTGTGGAAAACATCTCCGGATGAATTATATTGGGAGTGGTGAAGTTTTGTACCAGTAGCAATTGCTGGAATGACTGAGAATCAAAACAATATGTTTACAGTATTTGAAGGACACACAGGCCCGTCATCAATACTTATTTTGACAGCATGTTTATTCTCATTTTTAAATTATGCAGTATGTATGATTACATTGGTTTTTAACACCCAAGTATGCAAGAATCATTTCCCAACAACCAAGAGAAAAATAAATGCATGAAGCCACTGATTATTCAATGTCTGAACAGCCATTGTCTATTAGTTCAGAACTTCTCATCTTTTTACGTTGTTCCACCAAACCATTTAGAATTGTTACTGCATTCCTTCACAGTCAATTTGAACCATTTCCCCAAGAGCAGCACACTACAATGAATCACTGTCACCTACATCTGATATCTTTTTTTAATTATTTGCCATTGGACGAGACAACAGTATGAAGATATAAGAGTCTAAATTGGATAAGAAAAGGAAGAGTCTCTGGCTTCATATGAGACCTCTTTTGTTTGGCCCCCATGGCTCTGCGGTTTCTCCTTACTCTTCTTAAACTCTTAATTTATTATGCTGTAATCGCAATACAAAGAAGCCACATTGAGTGCAGTGCTTCTGAAAAGCCTCCTCGGGTGTTCGCAAAGACTATGTGTTCACTGCTTAATGAGTCCAAAGGTTGGCTCTTACCTCAAGGTGTTAAAATAACCATCAACACAGAAGCCTTCAATTACAGCTGGGTAATCCCTCCAGCGATGGCAGGTATGTTTCAGGTGAAAACAGGTTAAGTCACACATACACACACACACACACACACACACCCCTGACAGGCTAGGGTGTTGCCCTTCTTTGATGTGTAGCCAGTTTGTTTGAGAAACACACTTGAGCTGCTGTGACGTGCCCGAGAGATCACCCCACACATGATAGGTCCCTTGTCTGCACTGCCTTGACATCCTGGGAATCTTGTGCACACACACACACACACCCCCATACTCATACACTGTTGTTCGACTGCCAGCCTTGACCTGTATTTGTAATATTTTTGACTGTTTACAAAACACAAAATGTATGTACCGTTTCTGTGCAATGACGTATGATGCTACCACAACAGAAGCAGAGACTATTTCTTTAACTAGGGGCACTTTTGAACCCGTGGACTGTCATGAAATAAACACTCTCAAAACACAACTTTTAAACTCTATGGCAACATTTAAGCTCAAGCTGCAAAATTTAAGCTCAAACAATTACATATAATATTATAGATAAAACATTACAAGTTAAAAATGTATATAAATATATGTACATATATATAAATATAAAAATGTGTGTATACATATATATATATATATATATATATATATAGTGGGTACGGAAAGTATTCAGACCCCCTTAAATGTTTCACTCTTTGTTATATTGCAGTCATTTGCTAAAATCATTTAAGTTAATTTTTTTTTCCTCATTAATGTAC